>NW_019724587.1:1322591-1392953 GCF_002891405.2 Cryptotermes secundus | reverse complement strand
ATATGGCCCGCCTCAGACCAATTCCAGCAACACGCCATGCCTCCCCGGCTACATTCGTGCACAGCGACCTCAAGAAGTGCACACACGTCTTCCTCCGGCAGGACACTACTCGCAGAGCATTGGAGCCCCCCTACAGCGGCCCCTACCAGGTCCTATCACGGAAGGACAAGACAATGCAAATCCTCGCGCGCGGCAGGCTTGTCACCGTGTTAACCGATAGGGTCAAACCTGCCTACATGTTAAACGAGACAGGCCATGGAACCGCAACAAAGACCTTCACCCCAGCAGCTGACGAAACCCCAACCGCGGTTCCGGATGCCGTGCCACCACAGCCTGTACAACGAACTACACGCTCCGGACGTCATGTACATTTTCCTGATCGCTTCAACAGCTGAGCAACCATCTCCGCGGGGGGGGGGGCGGTGATGTGGGAACTGCCCACAGTCAAGCAAGTGTGACAACGCAAACGTCATTGCTTAGCAACAACGAGTAAACAACGGTTGCTAGGCAAAAGCAAGTGAACAGCGGTTGCTAGGGAACTAGTAAACACGCTAACCGGAATTGCAGCACCTATTACGTAACCGTTTTCCATATGTCCGACTCCAGGCTACATAAGAAGATACACTGACTTGCAGTGAGAGTCTAGAGTCTAGCTCTACCGTTCTACAATACCAGTTCAGTGTTCAAGCAGTTCACTATTGTTGTTATCCATCTGTGTATACTGTGCAGCTGCAATAAATCCTATAGGACAGTTCAACTAGTGGTTGTCTATTCATTCATACGACATCCCACACTATCATCCTAACTCGTTCTGGATCTTTCTCTTCTGTCGTTACTTGCACCCGACATATCAGATATGAAGAAAGTCAGAAAACGAAAGTCTGTGGATCGAGTTAAAGTTGTAGCATCAGTAGCAGTAACAGAAAACCACAAAGTGGAAGTCTGGCGCAGATGTCATCCTGATTATGAAAAGTTCGTAATAGTTACTGACATGGCTTCCCACCTCCTTCTCCACTACATCCTTGTTATGTAGCTCTTCTAGGTAAGATCTAGGTTCAGATAAAGTTTAAACTTTATGTGGCCTCATCTCTCCTAGAACAAGGCGCCTCAGGTCGGGGTTCCACTTAGTCATGCACCGTCACAACACACCACACCACACCGGCTGGAGATCCAGTGGCACGTTCGTTCTGGAAACGATTTGTGGACGCCGATTAGAAGGAAGAAGGAGAGAGGAGGAGGATTAAAGTGAATCATGATGCGAGGGCGGTGATTTTTACAGAGGAAGGAGAAAGTGAGACATGGAAAGAACTGGGTGCTACTGTGGGGGCTAATCACCTACGCTTAAACAATCCAGTACTAAAAGCTTAATCTAGGTTTAATTCATGGACCCTTACTATTGCAAAAGGAAATGTGGGGAGCTAGAGGACAAAAGGATCCCTTTTGTCCTTATATTTTATTACCTTTATATGTATATCGCTATTTTCCTGGCTGTGAGCCAATAGCACCTCACGTATCTTCGTGATCTACCATTTTTTTGTGAAATTTCACCGCATTACATTATTCAGGAACCCTTTCTGAATAACAGTAGGGAAATCGGAAAATACTTCCCTTTATGCAGCGGGTTCAGATCTACTCTTCCAGTATGTTCTCGTTTTACATTATAGTTGCAAAGACATTATTCGGTGAAGATGTATATTTAATAACTCTGAATTCTTTGCTATGCTAAAATGTATTTGGTTCTATTTACAATAAAGAATGCCGTGTAAATTTTTAAAAAGGAGTTGTACTTTTAATGAGGGTACATAATCTAGATATTTTCTTTCCACATGAAGAACGGGATATATGTAATATTTCATATTTTAGCAGGATTCAAAATGGCCAAAATTAGGAGAAAATTGAATGGAATTTATCATGTTTAGAAAGAAATGTCTTAAATTTAAATCAGAATTCGTATGCGATATTAATGCTACTTCGAGAAAATTTCTCTTCGATGTTAAAACAGAAACAATACGTGTTTGTACTTTCTGCAAATGTTAATAAAAAGTAAATGTATCCCTGTAACAGGCCGTGGAGGCCCATAGGGTTGTGAGATGTTGAGGTTCCCACATTTTCTAGACAATCGGCTCACAGTTGGCGGCAAGTCTGTCAGCCCTACGCGCCGGCCGCCCTTTATCCCCAAGAATATTCCTGGTACTCATTTCTGTTAGAAGCTGAGTCGAACGCAGGGTCATAATGTAGCTGGAAGGATTAGTTCAATTGAAAGGATCCGATGACCTCACCGGGACTTGAAATCGCGACCTTCCGGCTTATAGCATAGTGCCTCAACCAACTACGCTACCTCAACTTTTAATATGAATTTTCAAAATAATTATACAAAAAATATTTGTTTCGCGAAAGAGAAAGCTGATCGATTGTTAGCCCATGTGAGTGAAATTTCTGAAATACTATCACATGATAGAGTGAATATAGACGGGTTTTTGTTTGATGACTGATTTAGTTGACTCTCTAATACAGCACGTGACTACATTTTACAGTGCGCTAATACACAGACACACACACACACACACACACTAGTGTCAACAGCCACGTCTTCACTGCCGTTGTTTCGTAGCACCTCTCAGCGGTGGATATTGTCCTCCTCTTGATTCCCGAAATGTCCCCGGTCTCACTAACTCACCAGGCAACTCACTTCTCACTAAGTGGACCAGCTTATTTCATCTCGGTACGGACCCCGCAGAAAACACCTTTCCTCTGTTGCAGTGCAAATTACTTCCGTGGAAAGATGCTCGCTTGCGGAGTACTGGCTGTTGTATAGTTGCTTATTTCGCAGTCGTTACCTAGTAACGGATTTACATGCCACAGTATTAGTTATATGTAGACTATAAATACCATATGAAAAGATTTATAGTAGAAAATATTGACATGATTATGGCGTGAACTTACTAGGCAAGATATCAAACCGTTAAGTAATTACCTATTTACAGAAGTGGATATACTGCGCGAGAAAATGTTGTTGGGTTCTAAAAGTATTTATCCATTCTTACAGTGTCCTCTGTATTCAATTGCCACAGTCTGAAGGAAATCGGACGGCGTAAGCTAACGTCTTAATTTCTCGATAATTCGGAAACCCTTAGCAACATTGAACCTTGCTTGCTGGTAAAATAGAATAGAATCCTCTATTATTATTTTAGTTTAACTTTGTAAAAATATTAAGCAAAATATATTTAATTTTAAAACATGTGACAAAAGATGTCATCTGTCCAGGAAATTTAAACAAATTAGAGATGTATGATCAATTTCTGTTAACAGTATTTTGATTTCTTGTTAAATATTAACAAACAATAGTGATAAATGGTTCCATTATTCACC
The DNA here is from genome assembly GCF_002891405.2 of Cryptotermes secundus. Classification (NCBI taxonomy): domain Eukaryota; kingdom Metazoa; phylum Arthropoda; class Insecta; order Blattodea; family Kalotermitidae; genus Cryptotermes; species Cryptotermes secundus. Next base: position 1,389,584 of record NW_019724587.1, on the reverse strand, counting down.
GACCACTTATCTAGCAAATTAAAAAATTTATAACTTACTGTCAAGTAGTATGGAACAGATACAGGTAAAAACAAGAACTGGTAGCTCAAGAACGGAGGATCTATGGAAAAGGGTTAAGAAAAACTGCGAAATTAACAGGATTCATATTTCCATGGTGAAATATAAGTGTCGTTCCATGAAATAAAGTACATCGCAACATCGGATAGGTTTATCCTACAGGCGCTTTCGCAAATCATCTCCCATGAAACTTCCTATGTAACTGTCATGAGCATAATTATTTTACAGAATTATAATAATCAATTATATAATATTATAAAATCTTGAAAGCCCCTAATAATGCCGTGAGATATTTAGTTTAAATTTGAATTAATTTTGGATTTTCTCTCTAAGTTCTCTAGTAAACCACATTCATATTTCCATATATTTGTTCAAATTTTCACCCTTTCTTTCCTCCTGCTCCACCCTGTGTTTATCACACAACATCGCTTTCCTGACCACGAGGACCTCTAAACATAAATACAAACTGAACAGGAAACGGAAATGTCAATGTCAGAGCACCCTGTCATCGAAAGCGATTTCATCACTAAATCTTGAAACAGAGAAATAATTTGACTGGATATAAACAAGAGGATAAAATTGTCACACGCGTGCGTGATCAAAAAAGATATAATTTTAAATCTATTATTGGCAATAATAGTCACCGAAGTAATTACTAGAACTATATGAATTTTCGAAGACTTTATAACGTGCAGGAAATAATTCATAGCATGTGGGAATAGAGGTTATCAGGGATGTTAGTACAGGAGACCAAAGAAGCGTGGAACCATGAAAATATCATTGTAGTCAAATTAAAAAAAAATGACAATAAGACACATAATTTACTGACATTTCCATCCCGGTTCATAGGATGACTGTCGTGGAAATATTATTAGTATGAGTATATTACTAAAGGACATCGCAGCTAGTACAAGAAATGTATTTAAAACTCGAGACAGGAATTCTTAAATAATCTGTTTGTAGATGTCTATAAGTGTAAGATGGTTGCTGGGAGGGGTAGCAGAGTTTTCTCTGTTCCATAGCCCAAACATCAGTTTCGGGCCCACCCAGCCCAATCTCCAAATGGTATATGGGGCTCTTTACCTGGGGGTAATGCGACCGAAGGGTAAAGTTGGCCATGCACCTCTTCTAGTGGCGAGGTCAAGAATGACGGAGATATATTTTGGCTCTCCCATATGTCGCCATGGCGTGCTGCTTCATTAATTAAACGCAGAAATATATTCACTTGTAGATTAAAAATATTCCACATTTACAGCCTTCCTACAGAATAAGCACTTATGCCATGGAAAGTTTTTGGAAATGTCCATATCGCTCAGATGGTTATTTTTATTTATCCCGTGTTATAGACGTCAACACAACAAATGAAACGGAAATATATTTAATGACGACAGCATATGTTGGTATATATATTGCTTATTTAATATAAGCGTAAATCGCCCTATATGTTTCGACCTACAATTTAGGTCATCATCAGACACCTCTCTATGATCTATAACTCAAGTGATTAAAATTAATATTCATAATATGGGTCCATATTTATGAAATATATGTCTGTCGTTGCAAGCGAATATATATTTATAAGATGAGCATGAATGTATGTACTAATATTTTAATAAAATTCATTGCCAAAAGTTAAGGAGTTGAAGAACACAAAAGTATAAAAATGAAAATATATAAAAGTATAGATTCCAAAATATATTTGAATATTTGCTAGTAAGTGTATACACCTGATGATGGCCGTTTGCGGCCGAAACATGTAGTGTAGAAGAGGGCAAGACAAAAGAACTACAATAAATTGTTGCATTTGGGACGGTGTTTATGTCATATATAAAATATAATATTTGCTAGTTGTTTTGTTTAGTTGCTGTGCAAAACCCTCCACAGTCGTGTGTCGATATGCTGGTGAGGGAGTGGTATCTTCGTATTGTTTCCTGCTTGCTATAGTGGTTTTTAATGAATAATTTTCGTGTGAATAATCTGATCGTAATTTCTTGTTTCTTTCTATAATTATTTTGCATCGACGTGGAAGTTTGGGTGTTTGAAATATTAGTCCTAATGGTTCCCCTTTTGATGTGTTATTTGTGTAGTTGAACAAACGGATATGGATCCATATCATGACTATTAATTTTAAGCACTTGTGTTATAGATCATAAAAGAGATGCCTGATGATGACCTAAATTATAGGTCGAAACATTTAGCTCGATTTACGCTTACATTAAATAAGTAAGATATATATACAAACATCTGCTCTCTTCATTAAATATATTCCCGTTTTATTTAATATGTTGAAGGCTATAACATAGGATAAATATTATATACACTATACGATGAAATTTATAAAGTGTTGTTTTATTGTAATCATTATTATAACAGCTATATTATTATTATAACTATTGTCGGTAGTAGCAGTACCAGTGGGAGCAATTCTCTTGCAGTAAAGAACTACGATTCGTCACCACGAGTACAAGGTTTTTTTATTTATATTGCTTAATAATACAAACAACAAGCCAAGAAAATATGTCAGTGCCTGAGAAGTAGCACTAGACCTCTATTTTTCTTTAACCTCGGTACAACATGGCGGAGAGGGTCAGATCTTCAGACCTCTGTTTGAGCAAGGGAGAAGGGTCCAGATACACAACGCACAGGAGTCAAGGTAGACCCCAGAGGCTATGCAGACGTAACTGCGAGTACCAATATCGTGCCCCTGCTGGGAATCGAAATCTTGTAGCTCCAGTGCGTAGTCAGATAATTGACTGAGATATTTCGGCAGGCCTTGACTTAGAATTTTGGGGGTAAAATGTGTATTTGTTGTTGGTTATTTAAATAAGCTGTCGCGTGTGTGCTAGACAACGCAACAAGAAATGTTGTGGGATTCGGGTTTGAATGAATATTTATTGGTCAGTCACTTATACACTAGCAGTTATTTACAACTTATAAAGTCGTCGGATATTTCTTCTTCACTATGACAACTTCTTGCACCGCTGATCTCGGTGAAATTTTCTCTGTATCTCTGTTGTCTCTGTGTAATCTCTTCTCTATAATCTTTTCGTATCGCTTTGTATCTCGGCTCGTTGAAATCTTTTCGTATCTCGTTGTAATCTGGTCTCAAGTCAAAGTCACATTGCGACTGACGGTTAGTCAGTCAGTCAGTAAGTCTTGGTGTCGAACCCAATCTGGGGCTCATGACCAGATATTATTACCGTTTGACAGTTACGGTCTTATTTTTGTGGGGCGCCCTCTCTGACAAGAGGACGGGTCTGTCTTTTGCATATGCTGCTGGCCGTTTCCAGCACGGTGTTTCTCGGGTCCGAGTCCCTTAGGACTCGCGACCATATTTTACTGTCTCAAATCTAAGACTTCCCTTTTCGTCGCCTCCTACGACTTGCAGGGTCACGGTGGAGGCATTCGACCCCGACTCCACACGGGGGAATCTGGTCTCAATTCCAACACGGTCTTCCTTTATACCCTACTGTCGGACAGAATATAAGACACCTAGTTCAAGGGTTCCATTTCACCTGTTTTCTCCTCCGATATTAGTGTTTTGTTTCGTTGTAGTGGTATCTTCGCTAATTAGGTAGCGTATTCTCTCGTTGCTAAGAGTTTCCTAGCCTTTGTCATGCAACTGCCTCCAACAATTCGTGTGCAACGGTGGAAACTCCACTGTTAGACTGCTAACCGCTGTCGTGTGAACGATGGTCGTTGCCTGGGAAATCAATTTTGATCTCCGCAATCATTCCGGCTTTCTGGAGGTACTCCACAGTATTCTCAGTATCCAAGATGCACAGCTTCCGATGGCAGGATGATGAAATAACAAAGGGTTGGAAGGCGTTGTGACCTAAACAAGGTAGTATCCTTGCATTTTCCTGTAGGGGTTGAGAAGAAGCACGAACAACAGCAGTCAGGTTAGCTGATGCCTCGTTCGAGATTCTGAGGGCATAACTGCCTGCCTACCTACCTACCTACTTACCACTCGGCGCTACAGCCCTGGGGGAGCCTTGCCTCCTCTACAACCAGTCTCCACTGCTCTCTATTCCTCATCTTCTCTATTCACTCTTTCACCTTCATCTTCTTCAGGTCGTTCTCAACATCATCTAGCCATCTCATCCTGGGTCTTCCTTTCCTTCTTTTGGAATATAGCCTTCCTTTTAACATTCTCTTTGGCACTGCATTGTCTTCCATTCTTTCTCTGTGACTTGACAAATCTTACTATATCTTCTCCTTTCAGTAATGTGGTTTCTCTTCGTTGTGTCTTATCCTCCGTATATTATTTTATTCTGAATATATTCTGTATACTGAATACAAATCAAAACGCTAGGCGTAGAAAAACCTCTTCGATAACACTGGTGCAGATTATCAAGAATGAGTAACTGGAAAGGAGCTTTTGTAAAGCAGTATATATATTTGCTCTTAAATATACATTTACGATATAGTTATATGTTCTTCATTTTGAAAAGCGTGAAACATGAACGTTACTAAAGATTGATAAACCCGAAGCTAGCAGATGTAATTTATCTTGTTCAATTCGAACCAGCTCTGTCGGGCAATATCAGCTGCAACAACTAATGACGACAGAAGTAATTTAGAAAGTCAAATGACGTAATGAGAACTTCATGAGTTTTTGTGTATGACACAGCAGCTGAAGAAAGGCTTAACTTAGAACTCATCCAAACCCGCCTTCCCCCGCAGACTTATGTCTCGAATCGAGCGGCAGGGACGGAGAACTTGGCGGGACGGGCTTACGCCTACTGCGCGCAGAAACGCGTTAATGAAATTTCTTGAGAAGAAATGGCACCATGTTCCCCGACCGACGCCTCAGAGGTACTCGCGCCAAGGAATTTCTCAATTCCTGTTCGGTTTTTCCCGAACTTCACACTTTGCTCAGTATCATACACAATATCTAGAGTTACATGGGAAAACCTTTTTTTATTCTTCATATATGAACCATATAGTGAGAATTTTGATCGTGGAATATACTGACAACCTTTTTAGTAAAAGAATATACTATAGTGTTTGGGTTCACTTGAGGTAAAATGAAGTTATCAATAAAATCCGTACCTTACGCGCCTCTCTCAATTTCTCAGCATGAACAACTTTCTATTTTAGTAATGTATTCATATATACAACCAGAGGTTAATATGCGCTGGCCCAGTTTATTGGTCATATGATAATTTTTTTCATCAGCCACCTCCCTCAAAGCGAAACCGCATCTATCTACGCCCATGAAATTGCACCCTACCAGCTACTTGTCGAAACTAAGCCAACTCCACTGAGAAACCATCAGTCTCTAAGCTACCCAAGAACTTACCAAAATTGTATTGATTCCGAAGGTACATTTCCGTGTCCATAAGATCCCGCCACTGGTCACTATCCTGAGCCAGAAGAATCCAGTACAGGCCACCCAATCCTACTTCTGTAACCTCACACATAGATCTAGGTCTTCCTTCTGGCTTTCCTACAAACACCTGTGCACATTTCCCTTTCCTTTGAGTGCTACATGCAATGACCATCTCATCATTGACTTGGTCATTCCATAAAACGATAAAGTTGCCCTGTGCTTAATTAATTAAGCACTAAGCCATGACGATATGTGGAGGGGTACAGTTGTAGCTCCACCATTCTTGACCTCAGCACTAACATACAAAATAAGGTACTGGACAGAGAGAAAAAAAAAACAAGGAATCCTCAACAGGACTCAAACAGACAAAAAGACTTATATCAGGACCCTCTGCTAAAAGAACGAGGGTGCTGTTTAAACTAAACAGAGATCAATTAAGATGGGTGGTAGGGTTACCTACTGGACACTGCCACCTAAAAGGACACATTTTCAAACTGGGACTGACAGATGACCTAACTTGTGAAAGGTGCCTACAAGAGGACGAATCAGACTCACACAACCTATGTGAGAGTGAGGTCATAACTTATTTAAGATTTCGCCACCTGGGTTAGTTCATAATGGAACCAAGTGACTATTATGACGCTCCCATAAATAAAGTCCTACATTTCATTCGAAGTGTAGGATTAATAAAGGGTTAATCCAAAGGGGAAGCACAATACATCAGTGAAGGTCCAGTGATTGAGACTAGTTCTTTCTAACGGGCCCAACTGAGTAGGCCTATCCTGCCTCATCTACCTGACAAAGGAGACAGATTCAGTCTCCGAAACGTTGTGTTTTTTGTCTTATATATATCAGACGATGGATAGAGTCCAAAAATTAGCCCAGTAGTTCTGTACAGCATACACCATCGTCAGAATCGTTTCAAGTTTGTCTCTGTGACAGTTTATCTCACATGTACAGAGTAATTCATAAGGTTCTCCGGGTTTTCCGAAATCAGCAGTTCTCTGTATTACTCTGTATATCGAGAGCCAGTGCGGAGAGTGAAAATTTGGAGCAATAAAGTTTTTAAAATAACTGTTTGCGATTTTTCTCCTAGTGTTCATTTAATATAGACACAAATGTTGGGGTTCAGAGCTACCACATTAGTGACGCCACACGGAATAATGAGAGATTTCTTCTCCTGTTCATTGCGTTTGGTGAAGTATTTACTAATTCGGAAATACTACAAGATTCAAATAGACGTGTGAGTTGTAAATCGTAATAAGCCATACGTTCATGTTCAGTACCAGTTCTCTGTAAGATAAACAGTTCTCGAGAAGACCAATGGGACGGATTTCGGCTTCACATAACGCATAATATGGACAGATATCAACTAAAATTAAAGAAAACAGGAAGATTTCAATGTAGAATTTCATTGAAACCCGGAGTTTAAGTTTAAGAAGAACAGATATAAACACAAAATTATTCATAATATTATATTTCAGCATCTTGTTGCACTGTTGTATCACGCGTTCACTGATTTCCGTCTCGGTCTTACAAGGCAGAAACATGCTGCAATTGAAAGTGATTGTAAAGGCATTTTAAAATAAAGGAGAGATTGTGAACGGGTTTGGGCTGCATTAGAGACGGAAATGAGTGAACGAGTGATACCAAATTATTCGATGAATTATTGAAATTATGAGCACACTGTATGCGTGCCTCGTATATAGCATAAATATAAGTTAAAACTACAGAACATGACATGCATCAAAATGTCAGGCTAACCGAATGCATTTGTTTAAGGTAAATAATACTGTGGCATATAGCCCCTTTGTTAGGCAAAGACTGCGAAACGAGACAACAGCCGTTGATAAGCAGCGGACCTCGTGAAACAATGAATGTACAGTTGGAAGCGGTGTTTTCTATGTGGTTCATTCTGAGGCTATATGACTCGACCGACCGAGTTCAGTTAGTGCTGTGTAGTGCACTGGAGTGGAGTGTGTTTCCTGGTGAGCGAATGAGTGAGTGAGTGAGTGAGTGAGAGAGTGTGTGTGTGTGTGTGTGTGAGTGAGTGAGTGAGTGAGTGAGTGAGTGAGTGAGTGAGTGAGTGAGTGATTGAGTGATTGAGTGAGTGAGTGAGTGAGTGAGCGGGCTGCTGTGTTTCAATCCTTGTGAGCTGTTGCTGTTAGAAGCTGAACTGTTGAGTGTGTGAATTAGCGATAGCTTTAGAGTAACTTGTGCGTAGTTACGATCCGTAGGTGTCCATTAAATCCAATTACAAATCCAAACCCCGTCTATGGTTACTCAGACTCGTAACAAAACCGTAACCAGTCGTGTTTCTACTGCAGAAGCAACCCACATTTCACTCGAAATTGATCCCAGATTCCTACACGCTTCAATGTTGAGCAGGCCGAGTTGGAGAAGCATTTACTCCGTTCTCTTGTAGCAACTTAAAAGTTGTTACGTTCCCCCGCAGCCGGTTTGTACGGCCTGTGCTTGTTAGTCAGGAAGGGGCCCGAAAGAGAACGGATGAGTTGATGGCCACTTCTTGAATCTCGGAAATGTTCCCTTCTTGTTTGTCTGCCCTCCATCTCCACACATTCCACTTCCTCTAAGAGGAATTTCCTCCTTTCCTTCCGCGCTTTCTTTCCATTTCAGGGCTTTATTCCCCACTTCACATCCAACTACCTTAAGGCTTAAAGAAGTATTTTGAACAGACAACTAAGTATTTAATGTTACGGCCATTGTTACTATATATGCGTGTGTCTATATATATGTATATGCGGTGAATATGCCTTTATACAATATAATCAACCTAGACGTTGTGCAAAATCCTGGTATTTGATTATCATATGAATCTAGTAACCTATCTCTAAGTGAAATTGAAACTGGAAGCCTCAATGCAATAAAAATGCCAAGAAAATTAAAGGTCCATTTCCCGTATAGGCCTAGGTATCACGTTCATATCCCACAGTTGTTTTGTCTACAATATATGTTCCTCTCAAATTCAAACAGTGCTTCGCTATTATGTGTCACGTATTTGCAATCTCGATCTAAAAGAAATTATTAATTTACAATTTACGCGATTTTAATTTCGAAACATTCTTAATTTAAAATCGTGTTAATTATACTGTATACACGACTTTACATAAGCAAACACAGTGATTAACAAAAGAAAAGCAACAATTTTTGTTCATGATTATGAGGAGGGAATATGCAATTAAAAGGAAGTTATGAACGACACAAGGGAAGGGATAAGGTAAAAAGAAAAAACAAAGGTGACTTCAGTTATAATCTCGTCTACGGTTTTGCCAGAAGAAATTGAAAGCCACAGAATTTCCAGCAACAATAGTAACTTTTCGGCCGGAACTTGACAAGAGAACTTCCGGAATCGATACAAATAGATGTCCTGTCACTGCGTAACTCTTTCAGTTACGAAGACTCGAATGAGCATTGAGGATATAAACCTACCTGAGCGTAGTGTGTATGAGGAAACATCAATGAACGCTTACATACGAGTCAATGAAGCCAAGAACTACGTTGTTAGCTGTCATCGTAAATTCTCAGTGAGCTTTCCTTTTGCGATTGCTCATCTAAGGGGAAGAGTCTGGAATTCTTTCCGGTCTCACCAACACAATAACTTTGATACTCTATCTAGAGGATTTACTGTATTGACCACTAAAGTACTTAAGAACTTAACAGTTTAAAAGAAGCAGAGGTCAGTACAATAGAACCTTTTAAAAAGAAAGGGATGGAAACATACCGGGCATCTTATTTGTTCCATTCCACCAGACGACATTAGGAATTGGCTTTCCGCCGCCTGATTCACACGTTAGCGTAAGCTCTTCGCCTTCTATGAAAGGTCCAATTGTAGAAGCATTTCGAAGTTCACTGCCGTCATCCTTCGTGATCCTCACATATTCCGGCTTTACTGAAATCAGAAATAACACAACATTTCAAGGTCATACATTACTCACCTATGTGTACATCTTAAAACCGCACACTGCCGTCACTTCTCGCAACCGCTGCTCACCACTTCTCAGGGTTGTTGCCTATCTATCTTTATGTTTATTTATTTGTTTGCCCGCTTCGGTAGAACACTTTTGACTCTTCTCAGGGTTGTGCCACGGTAATAACTGGGGCAACGCGGAGACTGCACATTTAAAACAAGTCCACTGATACAAATAAATACTCTATTTCTGCTTAATCACAATATTGTTTATTTCAGAATCAAACTATAACTTTATCGGCGAGTAGGGAGTAATGTGCCAAAGATTAATCGAGCCAAATAAATACTGTTAAATTTAGATAAACTTGGAGAGAGCAGGTAAATGACGTCTGCCTCTGGTGAATTCTAAGTGCCAAGTCCGATACGTCTGTCTCTGATGAATTCTGAACGCCAAGTGCCTCTGCTTCTATTCTGCGGGAGCGTCACTTCATCCCCTGTATAGGATTTGGAGACGGCCTTTCTCCCCAGACAAGAATAGTTTCTAATGGCTGAATTTAACTGCCAATTCATGATACCATCAGTACAAGACAATCACATTAATAGCTTTTAGAATGAAGAGATCCAGAGATATTGAACCCCGAACCCTGCCATGTGAAAGCGCTTATTTCTTAGTTTAGGGCAGACAACAAACATATCCTTTTCATAATTGCCTCGACCCTCTAACGGTCTCCCAAGGTCCAGGTAACAAAATAAGTTGTTCCTGTCTAAATGCGAAAAGCATGTCAACTTCTTAATGGATGGGTCTCCCTAATAAATCAGTCACTCTATTGAAATGACTAACGTGGAACACAGTGTCCATTAAAGAATATTAAAAGGTTTGGAAGGTTACAATCTAAAACTATATTTTCCAAGCACGATGAATTTTAATGCAAGAGTCCAAAGAGAATATTCTGATAACAAAAGTCGTTATCAAAACATAATCCTCTTATGGATTTTTAGCTTTCCCTGTTATCCGCTAGACCGTACAGGCGTACTGTATACGATTCTAGAGCAGAAATACTCGTACTCCCCTTACGAACTGAGAGCGGAATCTTTGAAGGCCTTTCCATCGCAGTAGAAACTAAGAATTTACGTTTAACTGATGCAGTAATAAAATGGTTTCCGGTTTCAGAAACCATAAGTAACTGCATTAAAACTGAGAACGAATTAAACAAATTCAATATTTTAGTTATCCTGGTTCATTAATATAATAGTATGTTAACAACTCTCACATTATTAAAGTAATCGTATTATTATTACTTGCTCCTCATCTAAAAATTGTCCCTCTGCTAGATGTGCAGCAGCTGGTAATGTAATATGCAGGGATGTTGACATATTCAGAGCCAGGAAGTTCTCCCCAAACGATTTTTAAATATAGTATCATTGTTAGTATTATTATTTGCACGTACAATAAACAAAAATTAAACTGAATTATTATTATTATTATCCTCTCAGAAAATCTGTACTTTTCATTTCTCAATTAAATATTTATACGTTTCATTTCACAGTTCTCAATAACACTTAGATTTATGTTAATGAAATTATTATTATTATTATTATTATTATTATTATTAATATTATTTGTTTGTTTGTTTACTTGTCTGCATTATTGACTTATGTTAATGAAATTATTATTATTGTTGTTTTTGTTTATTTGTTTACTTGTCTACATTATTGTGTTTTCCTCCAGTGCTTGCCTGTCATTTGTCTTTGACTTTATCTAGTGTTTGTCCTAATGTAATTACACTAATCTACCCTGTGATCTGTCTGTAATTGGCCTTGCGGCTGTTGACTCGGCACATAAATAATAAAGAACTGAATTGAATTGAAATATTAGTGCAGTTGATAATGATTGGGATGATATGGATTGGCCTGACCTCAGGTTAGGCACCAGCGGAGAGCTCTTGTGAACATGGTAATGAATTTTCCGGTTCCACAAAACGCAGGGTAGTTCTTGAGTAGATGCACAAATGTCATCTTCTGAAGAAGGGCTCGGCAGAGTGAGTAATTAATAATGACTGTCGCTGAGGCCATAAGGAACATTCTACACGTTTAATTTATGGCCTACGTAGGTTCAGAATTTATTAAGGCTAATTAGCTTAAGGTTTTATATAAATAATTTACTAAATTAGGATTGTACTATATTTTACTTGGAGCACGCAGTAGCGTAGCTGGTAGAGGCACTGTCCTACTAGCCGGAAGGTCGCGGTTTCGAATCCTGATGAGGTAATTGAATTTATTCAATTTACTTAAACCTTCCAGCCGGACAATGGTCCTGGGGTCGAATCAGCTCCTAACAGAAATCAGTACCAGGAATCTTCCTGGGGGTAAAGGAAGGCCTGAGCGTATGGCTGACAACATTACCGCCATCTATGCGCTCGTTGCCTAGAATGTATGGGAGCCTCGACGTCTCACACCGCTTTGGGCCTTTACGATCTGTTACAGGGATACCTTTACCTATTTTAACTACTCTGTATTTGTCACTTTAGTACTCATTAATGAAAGTGTTTTATTTAAGGCAAACACGGAAAGAAGTAGTAGTAATAAGGATCCGTATGATGTATTATAGAAGTATTATTGAGCTCTTCCATAAATTATCAGTATTAATTTCGTATATGGAAATATAACTTTTTACTACTCGTATTTCAGAATTTACACGCTCGTTTTGAATGTATCTCATTTGCACATGCGTTGATCTTAAAAAACCACACGTTACATAATATTATTCAAATTATTACTTTTTAAGCTGACGAATTTATAAAATTTCCCTTTAGTGAAAATAAAACCACCACATATATATTGAATGAGATGCAGGTCCTGAGTAAGAGCACATTTAGAAGAAATGGCAAAACTTCCTGTTTCATATCTGCGAGGAAAGTAACATGCGAACAAAATTACTGAAGCAGAAAGCACAAGAAAGTTTTAGAAAAATTATGGAAAGCGAATACAGCAGCAGCATCGTAAAGGATAACGTTGAGTATAAGGAGCCAACAGGAGGCAGCTTGGCCGTACATCTGAAGCCAGTAACTGAGAACTAACGGACCATTCTTAATTCCAGAACTAGCAATTCTACATGGCCTCTTGTGTGGATCAATAAGCAAATGTAGCTCAGGGCACTACTTGCCCAGATGAAATAGCCAAAGTAACACAATTTCTCCAGCGAGAAAACAACTGGTCCGATAAACATTATTCATACATTAACATACATCAAGAGGAATCATAATATTTCACGGTCTGATGACGAGATTAAAGCAGCGCAGCTTGCTCTAAGAAGAAATTTACCCTTAAAGTCAACACGTCATTTTCCACAGACAAACACACAGTCACACACACACACAGACACCACGGACACAGACACACACACACACACACACACACACAGAAATTAATGTAAAACCTATGACAAACCATAATGTCTGCTCCATGATTCTGTTAGCAGTATGATACAGTATAGGCTCCATTAAAATACTTAAAGTTGCAGAAATATGTTTTAAGGATGTCTGTATGTGGTTTTACAAGACGGTTGTGCTGCTTAACAACAACCGCATGTACCTGAGACTATACCATTATAGCCACCAAAGTGAGCATCTGCAGAAACCAGCTCGTTAGGAAATGTACATATAATGCAATAATGCTGGCCTGTTCGCGCTGTCTTTTCTTCGAGACAGCATACAAAAGCCGCTTTTAGTTCTTCTCGAAAACTGCAAGACTTGCAGTATCTCTCTGGGGAAATGAAATATGTTTTAATTTTCTCTATACATTTTATGAGAATAATTATTGGCTTCCGTAAATATTTATCAAGTTACCCTCCAGACGCACACAGAAACGCATTCAGATCTCTGTGTAATGTCAATTGTCCTTGTTCAGTTCTAACCTAAACTGGAATGTTTCGACAAAACTCAATATGGCATTTCAGGCGGAGTTCAGTTGTTTCGAGTAGACAGGGGGATACACAGGTATGGAGAAATTATAAGATAAGGTCTTCATTTTTTTAATTTCGAAATAAAATACAATTCTGGCGAAAATTGAAATTAAATTACAGTGGAGCAGTTGCTGTATCATAATTCTGAACAACGGAAACAAAACAATGAACCCAGGTTAATAACACAAGTACAATTTACATTTTGCCCTCTTATCTTCTACGTAGAAGAATTTCTCAATTCCGAAACACGAGCAGAAGTAAACCTTACAAAAACCAGTATGCCTATAGCATACATACATGCTGCAACTGTGAAACTTTCAGACATAATTTTAATTTGCAGCATCCTGCTGCACTGCGCAGACCTGACTCTGCGTTCAGCTATTTCGTCGTCTGTGTGCAACGTCGGTTAATATTCTCTCGTCGTTTTCTCTTCACTCTCACTAAACATTTCGGCCTAACTGGCCATCATCATGTGTGCAGGTTGTTGTGATAAATTAATCTGCCCCTCTCTCTAATCCTGTTCTGCTTTTCATAAGAAACAGCATTACAGTGAGGGCAGACTCCATCACAAAAATCTGTACGCCTCATGATGGCCGGTTAGGCCGAAACATGTAATGTCAATAAAGAGAAAACGACCGAATATTATCCGACGTAGCACACAGAAGGCGAAAAAGCGGAAGGCAAAGTCAGGTTTCAGTCACTGCTAAAACAATAAATCCTTCTTTAGATACAATTACCTCTATGTCTTTCTGAACCATGGCGTTATAATTTATAAAACTTTGAACGTAGAGTTTCATTACCACGTATGCTGAGACTTCTGATAGCCATTTCTACCCGCTGTTGCAAATATTCTTATCATAAGGATTTAGACACAAATCTGGACATTAATTTGAATTAAGTTCTACAAAACAAATCTGTATGAAAATCCGATTTTGTACTAAAAGCTTCAAGTTTACGTGTGCCAACAACTTGCTGCAGCATTGAAAGACATGTTCGTAAGATGAAAACACATTGTGCCTATAGGCGAAGTTATCTAGCAGACAGCAAAAACAACGAAGGAAAGTGTACCTAGAAAATATGCAAAACTTCAATAATCAACCAATATATCTAAGTAACTAAACAGTAACTAAGAAATCAAGTAACATATGTTGTTAAAAGAAACAATGTGATTTAGAGAAGATACCTACCATTATTCTGGTAGTGAAGCTAAATACTCACCCCCCCCCCAAAAAAAAAGATAAAAAGAACCCGCCGAGAGGCCTGTACATTGATAGAGACGTTCGTTCATATGCGCAGAAAGTACGTAATTACTGGCCAGGGAGGAAACATAGCCTTTTTCTAACTATTAAGTGCAGTAGTAACAACTTTTATTCAATTTAAGCAGCAATCAACGCCTCGAAGGTCACTATATCAATTTTTATAAAAATAGAGTACTTTAATACTACTTAGTGTATAATTTGACTTCCAAATTTATACGCTAGTGACAGACTACAGCAACACATAAGTATAAGAAGTCCTGGGAAGAATCAATCGCCTAATTTCTTTGATACTATACAGACCTCGTAGAAAACGACTCCTCCAAAAAATCTTTGTTGCCGGAACGTTTTCACCGAATTATTACCTAGCAACAATAGGTAGTTATATGGACAGACCCACAGACACATGCCTCCAACAATACTTGTGTTGCTGCTTGTATTCTTTGCCGCGGAAACGTGTTTACCGAGCAGCTGCCTAACACTGAAAGGAGAGCTACCCTTTACTAAGCCTTTGCTTAACAACAATAGGTGGGACACATACAGGCACATAGTCTGATGGGAGGAATTTATGAAGTACGCCGTTGAGATGTGCCATGATATAGATGCAAAGTTCCATAAACATTGGTTCAGGTATTAAAGAGATAATGAGGGGGAGTTCAGTGACGTACGTACAGTAACACACAAAATATGGAGAGAGCATATGCCTATTTTCATTTTTTCAAAATAAGGAAAGTTTGATCTGATTCCACTTGATTAATCTAACGCAAGCACGTCACGACACATGACAGGAAGCACATAATGTTATCTTTATATTAGAAAAGGGTTCTGCCCAACGAGGTGAGCGCACAGCACGGAATCTGTGACCGCAAACTTCACTCTCACATAGCAGCCATGGTAAGGGCAGCAGATGGAGCTGTGGCCACATCGCGGCCAAGTAACCCAATTCTCTGTATCGGCTGTTCATGTCTCTGCTGGCTACACGGCGTTTGACAGGTGCTCCTGGCAGCCGGTCCGGCAGAGTTCTCTCCCTCTCGGAAACACCGCTCAGTTTACACGACAACGAGCTATACGAGATTAATCTGCAAGCTGCACTCAGGGCCGATGTTGCATGTCTCACTCGAGAAATCCACGTGGTCGTCCTACCTTATTAAGCAGATGATCCACTCTCGGTAACACGCTCAGTGCCAATATTCTGCACTTTCCTGCAAAGTGATGTTGGTAATAATAATGAACGCAGTACGATTCGAACACTGGGGACGCTGGTTCGAATCCAATGCCAGTATGATGTATACTCGAGTATTACTATGTCGTGTTGTCCAGTGAAGTATTGCGGTATGCCGTCTAAAATCATACCACCTGTTTTAATGTTTCGTGATTGCAGAGTAAAAAAGTAAATAAATTATTAAAAAGCATTCAGTATTTTCATACGCTGAAATGCTCGACTTAACAAGGAAAGGCAAGGATTGTGTACGGTATATATATGAGGGTAAATCTATAGTTTGATATTAACGATAAGGCGAGACCGTCGATTGAATAATCTATGAAAAACGATGTGATTCTTAACTATTGTTGGCTTTTCCATGGCCTATATTTTTCAAACGTTAAACAATAAAATAAAACCGTTCCCGGGTTTGAAATTATAGGCAACGGAAACCTCGACATCAATTCAGAATCACCATATTCACTGTTTTAGGGGCGGGAAAGGGACCTTGTCGCATTTATTGAGGATGGTCTTTTTCTCCTGCTCCTTCAGTTCGTTGTATAGGCAAACATGTCTGTTCCGACATCTACTCCTTCATTTCGTGGTACAGGCAAACATGTCTGTTCCGACTTCACATACACAATCCTTCACCTCCAAGGTCTTCCTGGTCTCGGTGTCTCTTTGTTCTATTGTGGAATTTGTTCCGGTATTCTTCCAAGATACGCTTTATCCAGTAGTATCTTTATAGTATATCAGATTTTTATTTTCTATTAATTGCAATTGTTACTTTTCCTTAATACCTTATTCTTAATATTCCTAGAATAGTAGAGCCCTCTAAACTCTTCACGAGTGTGAGCATGATAAAAACAAAATTGTAAAGCGTAATAACATAATCGTTTTTTTTACGGGAAAGAATATTACTCATATTTCAAAATTGGAACTTACAGTTTGATATCTCTATTATTTTGCAATTTTTCAAACGTCTGGTTCTTTCTTACCTTCCTAAAATTAATAACTGGGGCAGTTATGGGGAAATACAAGGGAACACATATGGCGTGTGGTTCCCACGACTGTGACTCAAGATTACTGCTTCCTGGAACGTGATGCCACGTAATTTGGTGGACGTTTGCCAACATTTTGAAAGAAGGTACTGCCTTTATCTTCCGGCTAGAAATTGTAAGCTGTACCTATCTACGAAACATCAGTAAATATTGTCGTGAGTTAGAGTGACTCTCGGCGGGTTTTTGGATTAGATATTGGCCTTAATGACCAAATATAGGTCGTAACTACAATTAACTATAACACTACCGCTGCTTTTCACACTTTACCAATTACTCCAGCACACACTAAATCTTTTCAATCTGTTTCCACTAGTCGTTTCTTGGCAAATGGTTTTAACACAGTAACAGTCTGACTGAGTTACACTCCAAATATTACAGTAACTACAATACACATTGCATGTTCTTTTCATTGTCTGATTTTCAACTGCACACTCAAGTCAAAGTTAAAGTCAAAGGCAAAGTTACTTTACGATCGGCGGTTTACAACCGATTAATTCGCCTTGGCGTCAAGCCTCTTGAGACTCACGACCAGAAATTATGTCTTTAACTGCTCGCTTGCGGTCATAGTTCTTATGTAACATTCTCACTGACAAGAAGATGGGTTTGTCTGTGACGAATATGTTTGGCCTTTAGTCAAATGTATGTATTGCACATATGGCACGTCATTGAAACTCCTTCCTTCCCTTTGCACTATATAGAAGTCCTCTGTCAGTACAGGCCTTGCAAAGCAGTTCACGCTTATCTTACGTATTTATGTTACAACGATGGTTTAATCATTTGAACGTCGTTAGCTCGGCTACCGCCAAGTTTAAACCTCGTCTCGCTTATAACAAACATCTCGGCAATGGCTACGTTGGAAACACAGCTCTTCTGTTTCTGTAGTCCAACCGTTGCATTATTGAGAATCTGTTATCGAGCAACGGACGTTATTCAGATCAGAATCGAAGGAGTACAATGGAGTTCAGTTGGAAGTCAGAACAGTTCCCGTGAAGTGTTCAGTCGGAAGAAGATGGCAGAGTATCAGATAGTGACTTGTGAACTGTTGTAACCAGTTGTATGAAGATCCAACAAATTCGATTGTCAAATACATAACCCATTTTATCAGTCATTCGAACCCCGGATATGTGGAAATACTAAAAGTATTATTTTATGGAATGTGTTGTCATGTAGTATACGTCACCTTGCAGTCTGGTATAAAATCTTTCGTCGACGAGACTACAAGATATCATTACCCAGTCACATCATAATCATCGCCGTGAATGAGTCAAAATTACACATACTTCAACCACACGGTTTTATACGTATCAGGACAAGCGAAATATCCAAATATAAGGCCCACAGACTGAAAGAATTTTACAGTAAGAGACCGTAGAAGCCAACCTTCAATTCGGATTGTACTGTTTGGACGTGTGGGTATGTGGCCTTACGGAGAGCACAATGACGCCTGTCGCAAGACACCGCGAGTGTTTGACAGGTGCCGAGATCCTGTCTATCTGCTGGGCTGGCACAATACCCACCAGAACAACGGATTGGGCAGTGCCGAGCTGACAGCCACTATCCTCTGTCTTGTTCAGTGCAGCCACATGATTTATGATCCACCGTACTGGTCTCGTTTCAAGAAACTTACTTTCAAAGTAAAATCCACGTTACGTGTAAAAGGCGATATCAGTGTTACACGCACTCTTCTATAATGCATGATGTTCTGTCTAAAAATTCAATTTTTATTATTTTACTTTCAAAACGGAGCCTCTTCCAGTATATTTTCCTCTTTCTCCTCGTAAAATACCGATGGTCACGGGAGTAACCAAATTCGACTTCAGTGCAGGTATTTAATTCTGTGTTGATCAGGCTTATCCAATCCATTCTTTAATGTAGAAGACAAAGCAGTACAGCATTCCGAATGGACTATGTCGTTAAGGGAACAATTAGCCTGACGTTTTAAGTGTTCAATTCTCCCTGAGCATGCGCTTTTGCATGCGTCTGCTCACTGTGATACGTTGCTGAAATATCGTTTATTTTGTTTTATATTTGGTAAGCTGATAAAATAATTTTGGTAAGGATTATGTGAGTTAATGTTAGTATGGCCGTTAGAATAGACATATTAGGTTAGATAAATATATCTCCGGATTGTGAGGCTATTGGATTAGTTCCTTTACTTTAAAAATGTAAAATGGTAACATTAACGTGGCCATCGTAGGAGATAATTTCGACGACGGCGTTGGATCTGTCATTTCCGTTTATAGGACTACGGTATGTTTATTTTATCCTGAAATGTATTCAGCAGACTATGGCATATTTATTTTATCCTGAAATGTATTCAGGAAACTAAATCATCTAAGTCTATATAAGTTTTCTATCATTTTCAATCTCACGGGTGGGAATCGCAGATATGGCATTAATTTTTACTTCGGATCCTGATATGTTCCAATTATATTTACCCAATTTCTTACTTGCCGGTCACATTAGCAGAGCGGTCTAAGGCATTTTTTCTCGTCGCCGGGATCGTGGGTTCGAATCCCACATGGATGTTTGGTCTGTGTATGTGTGTGTATATGCGTTCATTCTGCGTTTGTGCTTTCCTGTATTTTGGTAGAGGCCTTGAGACGAGCTGATCACCCGTCCAAGGAGTCCTACCGTCTGTAAAATAATCAAGAAACTGATAAATCAGCCCTGTGCTCCAAAATGGGAGCAAACTCCAAAGAGTGGAGGAAAAGGAAGGAAAAACTGTTATTTAAATGGTAACTATAATTGTGGACTTCTTGGACATTTTCTATCGTTCTGTTTTTTTTATATGGATTTGCTCCATCGATTGGGTCCAACTGAGTAGGCGATGTCTAATATCCAAAAAATTAATAATTGGAATAATATACCATCACAAATTACTATATCCTGATAGTTAATATGTATTATCCCTATTATACATACTCTTGCTTCATATTTAGAAATATTAGGATTTTTAAAGAAATATGTCAGTATTAATCTAAAATTAGTTAAATGTTTCGACGTGTTCTCAATTTCCACAACTACAGAAAGTAGCAAAAGATATCTGAATGGTTTAAACTTCGGCAAATTTGATGGATTGTCTGTTGCTCAGATATATTATTCATCCATAAAAAAAGTAAAGCTATCCCTGTAACAGGCCGTGAAGGCCCATAGGGTTGTGAGACGTTGAGGGTCCCACATTGGCGGTAAGGTTGTCAGCCTTACGCGCCGGCCTCGCTTTACTCCCCAGGAAAATTATTTAATTAAATTCTGGTACTCATTTCTGTTAGAGGCTGAGTAAACACCGAAGTCCAGTGCGGCTGGAAGGACCAATCCAATGACCTCATCGGGACTTGAACCCGCGACCTTGTGGCTTGTAGCACCGTCCCTCAACCAACTACGCTACCGCGTGCCCCATATTATTCATCCATAGTTCACATATACCTATCTACCTGCATAAGCACTATATCGTGGAGGCGAATGGGGAGGGGGTTTGTAGGTTTAATTCAAACTTTTCAGGAAACCTCATCATTGAAATATAGTGCACGGTAATATTCCCATATTCCACGCGCACCCAAGCTTGATTGGGGGCATGTTCTCAACTCTTCTGAGAAGAGTAAATTTTGCAGAGACCCTGGGGAAAGTCAAAATATCTCGTAGTGCACTTCAGAGTTGAGTGACACGAAAAAGGTTTTCGTCTAAACATGCGTTTTTGAAAGGCAGACATTAAAATTTGTGGTTCTTGTATGCAGACTGGTACCGTTCTCATATATTCTATGTAGGAAATGAAAGATTTTATATCATCGGAAGTGCATGTGAGGATCCAACGCTCGAACATCCGCTTCGGACAGTCTACTTTTTTTTTTCTTTTTCCTTGGCACTACAGCCCCACTGGGCCTAGGCCTACCTCCATGAACTCCGTTCACTTCGGTCTTTCTAGATCTTAAACATACGGTAGGACTCCTTGGGCGAGTGAATAGCTCGTCGCAAGGCCTCTACCTGTAGACAAACACAGAGAAGCGCACACAAACATCCATGCCCTCAGTGGGATTCGAACCCATGATCCCTGCTTCCGAGCAAACGAAGACAGTGCATGCCTTAGACCGCTCGGCTACCGTGACCGGCGGACAGTCTGCTTAGCCTGCTATTACTATAAATGCTTCATGAAATATATACCTTGCTGTGACTACTTGCTCCAGCGTATCCTACCTACCACGCCTCTTATATTTCATTATACCCTACACGATCTGCACAAGTGATGAAGACGTTAAGGATTATATAAATAAAATATCTGATATATCTAACGTCATCTCACAATGATACTGACTTGGAGGCTTCATGAAGTTCTGAGAATCATAACTTAATTAAATTTGTAAATAAATCTCGAACGATTTCAATAGCAACTAATTAGCATTTCATCAAAATCTAATATGATCAAATAGAAAGGAATCTTTCAAAGCAGATTTTTTTCTTAAATTACAAGAACAAATTTACATTTTAATCAGATTTTAATCCTAATTACAAGTGCTTGTTTCTGAACGCTGTTTATTAAAACTTAACATCGTTGAAGATGATACGATCAGTAGGAATTCATCCCTTCAAACGAACATGGAATAACGTCTTAAGCATCTACTGGATATCATCCTCATAAATGAATACTGCGCATCGTAACATTGGTAGAAATAATCAACCACTGTAATATATCTCTAGAAAATTACGTGTAAAATTCAAGTATGTAGTGCAAGAAAGTATACGTAAGTCATTCACAATTATACTCCAGACCATATTTCAAGTATTACTTAAGAACTTCAGTCTTCTTATATTATAACTTCTTGGAGTGGGGGTGAGACTGAATCCACTTGGTACGTCGGCCACTATTTGGCGTACTGTACACACCCCGGATGATAAATGTTGATGAGCGTAGAATGAGAATTGGTAGCCGAAAATAAATTAACTGTATAATAAATTTTGTGATACTATTTTGTCACAGATTATATTGGAAATTTTATTTTATTTTTTAATGTGGTACAGTTTTAAACTGACTACGGGCTGGAGGGGCGAGAGGATCGAGTTTGAGTCCCGGTAAGGGACAATTTTCTCCTTTCTACGTCGTCCAGAGAACAGACGGTTCTCAATTGAATATAAATTTTATATTTACATTCGGCTTAAACATGTGCTGTCTTATCTAGTAAAAGTGACTTAGTAGATAAAATATAAGGCTATCAGAATCTCAGAGTGTTACCATTTTATCTATAAGTGTTTCTTGCTCAGAATATTCTATGACCGAATTGTAGGCCTATGACTGTTGATACCTTGGTGAATGAAATCAAACCGGAATTGCTTCTACTGCACTGTCATTCTCCACTAATACCGTAATATGTAGATTAAGAACCTTAATAACAATACATACCCGTGGTCTGATCTCAATTCCTTCTCTCAACGCAAATTGCTTGCATTGAGTGTGTTACAAGGACTTAAATACGCGAGATTCTCTCACAAACGTACTCTCTGAAGACCGCATTAGCGTGACCAACAATATTATATCAAAGAAATCTTTGTAGAAAGTTAGAAAATGAGTAATCCATGTCATACGTACTTTCGTGTCTCATTCTGTGTCTGGATATACAAGATAATTCTAAATATTAAGTAATGGGGGGAATCAATATAGAGTTCACAAATAGAAGTAAAACAGTTGTAATAGACGCAATAGATATACCATGTGATCACTAAATAGTAGTACAATCCGGCTTCATGACAGTCCACTTTTTCTTTTTAAATAAATTCACAAATTTTTGTTACTTCGTATCCAAAATTCATAATTTATTTAAAAATAAAAAAGAAGAATATGTACAAAGTATTAATAGTATCTTCTTAGTAATAATAATAAAGCTAATTTAAGAGAGACATTAAATAATAGCTGAGCGACAAATATAATAGAATAAGATATTTATAATAATATGCTACAGAGGGCCGAATTAACTTTTTAAATAAAAAAGTCTAGGTAGTAGATGTGCATGCGCATGTTCAAAGGCTGATTTCAGTAGTCAAAATGGAGAAGATGCTTGAGGAGTGTACTAGCGAAGAACTGCGCTTTTTGTGCCTTTCTTTTGGGCAAATGAACTCAATACAAAGATATTCGTAAAGAAGTGTTTCCTCTTTAAGGTGGGAAGTGTTTGTCGCGTAAAGCGCTTCACAACTGGGGCGAGAAACGGCCGCATTGGTGCCAACGCTTCGCTGATGAAGAGGTTGAAACGGAGATTCGGAAGTAACTGAGACAACAGACAAAAGAGTTCTATGTTGCGAGTTTCGACTAATTGATAAAGTGATGAGACAAGTGTATCAGTGTTGGTGGGGGATACGTCGATAAATAAATGCTTTTTCTAGGTTCGAATATCACAGTTTTTAAGTTTTATATCCATTTTTGATCTATTTACTGACTCTCCCTCCTAACAGTACACGTCTGAGTGATTTATTTTGTTTGGAATAATTATAGAAGTCTGACAATAAAGTTGGGATATTGAATTTATATACCAGACATATGCGTCTGTTATGATCGTATCCTGTAATTTTGTTGCATGTTAGGTGTAATTACAGTTCATTGTATTTTATTGGCGATTCTTCGTCAGCACCTGCAGCCGGCGCTTTAAAGATGTCCCAGAGTACAGAATAAGGCACATATAAGAAGATCTGATGTTTCTACAAATACGAGTACGTAACAAGGGGTAAAACTGGAACATTAAATGTAACAATTAATCAATGACAAATCGTTCAGTCTTGTGTCGTTTTGAAGAAGGATGAGTGGACGTCGAAGGCTTCTTTTGGGAGGGGGGTAATTTTACAAAGATTTCAGTATTTATCTAGACTGTATAGGGTCAAAGGTTAAGATGAATGAAGAATAATGAATTGGAAAGGATCTGGAAGCCTGCAGCTGTGGCCTTATGAGGGTAATAACACCCTTGCCTACAAAGACTGAGGACCACTGAAAGACGGTGTTTAAGGTTCGAACCAAGCACCTCTAGAATAAAATTCCAAAGTGCTACGGATAGAGCAACCTGCTAGGTCTCGAAAAGGATGAAAATCTTGGGCGGCCCTTTGACCATTAGAAACGATAAATCGATAGTTCAACTGCATAATGCATTGCGAAATGACAGGCGACTGACAATTCGTCAAATACGGAGAGATGTAGGAATTTATTATGTATGGCTCATGTCAGGTCATTGTAACAGAAGATTTCGGGATATGTCTCTTGCAAGTTCGTTCTATGAATTCTGACACAAAATCAGAAAGAAAAGAATTTGTCTGCGATTTCTATCTAGAGTAAATATGTAGAAACTGATTAAATGATTTTTTGTAAATATCTGAGGAGGTTGCAAAATATTGAAACACTGTGTGTGTCGACAAAATATGTCAAAGTGATGTTTCGAAGCATCAGAGGATTCTATTAATCAAGAATATGGTAAATGTGATTTTGTAATATAATCTAATTGGCATAATACAAAAAAAAAATAACAATATAATTAAACTTCCAATGTGAATTAAACGCACGATATGATTTCTTAACGGAAACACGGTACAAATATATCTGAATCGATCCTTCTGAACTCTCGGATCTAGCTAAAGTGACAAAAGGTAAGAACTTTTGAAGATTTATTCTCCAGCGGCAGCGTACTTGGTTGAGGCACTCTGATACAAGCCGTTAGGTGGTGGGCTCGAATCCCGATGTCATTGGAATTTTCAATTAACCTAACCCTTCCAGCCATACTATGGCCCTGGGGTCAACTCAGCCTCTAACAAATTTTCCNGCGACCCGCGCGCCGGGGTGCCACCCCCCCCTCAAAAAATTTTTCCGGGGGGGGGGGGGGGGTAAAGGGCGGCCGGCCGGCGAGCACTGCTGACTTCACCGCCATCTGTGAACCGACTGCCTAGAAAATGTGAGAGCCTCGATGTCTCCCACGGCCTCTTACAGGGATAGCTTTACCTTTACCTTGAAGCTGTACAGGATATTGTTTGGACAGTCTCGCGTGTTTCGTTTGCGGCATGAATGTGTGTCTAATATATATATATATATATATGTACAACTTATAGTTTGCACGAACATTTGTAATTATTTTTTTCTGAAATAGTGTAATCAAAAGTATTTTATTTTCACATTACAACACAAAGATGATGATGATGATGATGATAACTAACCTGAAATCGAATATGCTAAGTCCCATCTGCAGCGTTAAACGCGAGCGATGGTATAACAGGTGGAAGTACAGGGGAAGAAATTTCTTCCTGAAGATCGGTAAACATTTCGACCGTTAAGCAATATGGAGTGAAAAGAGTCTATTTCAGAGACCGTGCTTTGTAATAACATTGCCCGAGGACATACATCTTCTTGCACTACATTTTATAATTAGAAGCTCTGTTTATCCAGTCTACTGTGCCCATTACATTATTTCGGAGCTGGGAAAATTGCAGCTTCATTCCACTATGCCCAAAATTCTAAAGACTAGAGGCGAGAGGCCTTAAGTAAACACAAATCCCATCCCAACATAATCACGTTAATACAGGTATTTTCAGGTGAAATTTAAGGCTTTGCAGCTATACTGATAGAAAGTCTGCACATATTAGTCTAGAGAAAGCAACAAGTATAGCAGAAGACATATCTGCCAGTACGAACATCAAAAGTAAAAACTCTATGTCAGAACTAACAGTTCAGTTAATGGGAACTGTTCTAATTCATTTGAATCCAGAACTGTACTTAGCATACTCTACAAACTTTTAAAGCTAGTGTTCCTACAAAGAACTTAACTGGCTATTATTCATCAGTTAATTTCAGAGTGCCCTTTTAATAACGCTGAGTAACAGAGACATCACAGTAAGAGTGCGGTATTTAATCCATTTGCTTACAAAGGATATGCGAGGAACTAAGGATCATTAAATAGGATTTAGGGGACTGTTTAATTAAAACCCTGAGGTGCGCAGCAGAGCAGCGTAAGAACGGCTAAGCCTAATTTCGGAGAGTCAAACTGCTCATTACTGTAACGAGAGCCACCATGTGAAAAGAAATTGAGCTATATAACACAATATTCTCGTGGTATTGTTTCGAATCCCATGGGTAAAATAAGGGGGGAAATGGTAGCGTAGTTAGTTGAGGTATTAGGTTACGGGCCGGAAAGTCGCGGGTTCGATTTCCGAAGAAATAACTGAATTTTTCAATTGATCGAATCCTTTCAGCCGCACTATGGCCCTGGGGTCGACTCAGCCTCTAACGGAAATGAGTACCAGGAATCTTCCTGTGGGGTAAAGGGCGAACGGCGCGTGAGTTGATAGCATCACTGCCATCTGTTAGTCAATTATCTAAGAAACGTGGGAGTCTCGACGTCTCATATCTCTATGGGCCTCCACAGCCTGTTACAGGGATAGTCACGCCATGAAGGCATGTGGCATTACTGAAGATACAGGTCCTCACATTCCTAACGTTGGCACTAGATAAAATTATCCTATGCGTGTTTGATAACGAATGAAGATAAAACACCTTTTTTTTTCAGCAACTGTTGGAGCAGGTAAGTTCTACCACGGCTGATCATGCTGCCGCATAATTCGGTAGCTTTGTACCAAGCAGTACATAAAAATCCGTTCGTTTTGTGGTTGTAGATAAATGCATTATTTCCTCAAAATGACTGCTTAAATTTTCTGAAAACTTTCATCGCGTTGGAAAAATCAGAACTTTTGAAGAGAAGATGAGCGACGCAGAAACAAAATTCCCATCTTCAACAGAATATCTGCGATTCCGAGACTGGGAAAAGTCGAATATCAAAACCAAGCCTACTGACTTCCCTTTTTTTTTTTTTTATTGCCAGTGGGGCAGGACTATGTCTCTTGTACTGCGGCCACTTCTGGCCTGTTGTACCAGACCCAGATGATAAGTGAGGGTGATTGTGGAACAATTGGTGGAATGAAGATTGGAAGGGGAAACCGAAGTACTCGGAGAAAACCTGCCCCAGCGCCACTTTGTCCACCACAAATCCCATCTGACCAGACCCGTGATCGAACCCGGGCCGCCGCGGTTTTACTGACTTCCTTGACATAAACTGAAGAAATGTGAAGCTGCAGACTGTGAAGCAATTAGTTGCTGAGGCAGCCAAGTAACTCCATGTCTCTTATGGAAGCCGAAGGTTCAATACTTTGCTCCCAAGAGGCCTCCACTGGTCCCTGTCTTTACTTGAATCCGGTCCATCCTTCGGAACGACACTGAATTACATAATTTGGTAGAAACAAGAATATAAGCTTTAAGTAGGAAGATTTTAACACCACTAAAACTACCAAGTGATTCATCAGGTTCATTTAAGGTACTGTGATCCCCATTCCTGAACAATTAAGTCACTATTATAGATTTCATGGATTATCCGAGCACTGAAATTTGCAGGGGTAGTGTACTGTCTCACATAAGAGTATGGCGGAAATATTACGCCGCAGTTTTCCAGCTGTTTTCTAATGCACGTAAGCGTAGGGCTCTGGGCAGAATATTTAAATTTTGTGGCTAGACCTGATATCGGGCCTCCCCTTACCTTGAAGATTTCTTCTTCCTATATTTGATACAACATACACTAATTATACCGTACCGTATAAATTTCGAATGCACTGTAAATGTCGTTTGCTAGCGAACGTAAATAATTATATAACAGTAAGTGAGCGCGTGCCGGTCACGGTAGCCAAGCGGTCTAAGGTATGCACTGTCTTCGCTCGCTCGGAAGCCGGGATCGTGGGTTCGAATCCCACTTACGGCATGAATGTTTGTGTGCGATTTTCTGTGTTTGTCTACAGGTAGAGACCTTGCGGCGAGCTGATCACCCACCCAAGGAGTCCTACCGTATGTGTAAGATCTAGAGAAAGCGAAGTGAACGTAGAGGTTCATGGAGGTAGGCCTAGGCCCACTGGGGCTGTAGTGCCAAGGGAAAAAAAAAGTGAGCGCGTGCGTGCGTA
Source organism: Cryptotermes secundus (assembly GCF_002891405.2). Lineage (NCBI taxonomy): Eukaryota > Metazoa > Arthropoda > Insecta > Blattodea > Kalotermitidae > Cryptotermes > Cryptotermes secundus. The sequence goes on along the minus strand of NW_019724587.1, from coordinate 1,361,832 downwards.
TGTATGTACTGCCTCACATACTGAAGTCAGAGGGTGGCGATGCAGGGGAAGACGAGGGGACCGGAACTCCTTCCGCTAGCACAGGTTGCCCACACCACCGACATGTAATTGGGGGGGGGGGCGCTAACCATACACACTCGGCACTCTGGTGGTATATGTATATCTACGTGTACATATCTACATTTGTATGTACGTGTGTATGTGCGTGAAGTGTCTATGTAAATACGATGAGGGTTTATGATGTAATGAAATATGTTAAAAAATAAATTTTAAAAGTGATATCCTGAATTTTAAAATCGAAAATAATACCTTTATATAAGACGTAGGAAATTAAATTAAATTCTTCATGTTATTTCATTTCTAGCAAGTTATACATATCGTAAGCTCTCATACAGCCTGGAGACGACTGCAGAAATAATTCAGCTCGCAGGTGTAAATTTGTCACAGAAATTTGTGAACGCATTGTAGCTGCTAGGTGTTCTGATACTGAGGGGCAACTGGGAATAGAAGACTCCAATGACGGCTAAATAATCCAAACCGTAGATTTCATTTGTCTCCTTCTGACAGCCATGACTACCTCCTGAGCGATCGTTTTCAGAGACAGAAAAAGGTCTACATTTGGTAGTAAAAAGGAAATCACAGAGGAAGAAAGAACCGGAAGTGAAAGCTAGATTGATTACCAAAGAGACAAAATAACTTCCCTGCACTGCACGACCCTACAGTAAATTTATTAGCGTTTATATATACGTCGTAGTTCCAAAGTCACGTTGCCAAATCATTTTTTTACATCTATCTCAAATCGAGTGGTGTCATTTTTTTTGTGTCTTTTCTTGGAGGGGGGGGGGGAGATCATCAGAAAATTGAGACATTTGTCACTTAATGCTTCATGCAATAATAGAGACAAGGCACTTTATCATATGTCAAATTCATCTGCGAAATTGGTTCTCCACACGCTAGACAAAACTTTCCGAGACAGAAAGTTGCCAGCCGTTCAGATGTCAAAACCATTGTGTGAATGCATATTCTGGGCAAATAGAAATCTGGTATTTTTAATCTACTGATCTTTCGTATGGAGAAAAAGTGTGCTTATGAGGCCATCATTCGGTGTGCCTTCTTTCAACTTTAAAATCGAATGACAGATTTTCACAAAATGTGGCATCTGCTTTATACCACTGAAGGCTACTAACCTTGCACACGTTTAGTTTGCTGCCGCCCAAAATAACAACATAATGAATAAACGAACTCTGAAAAGCGATATTAGCGTCAGCTAACTTAATACCTTTGTAGAGCTGAGCACTTCTTCAGAAGCTAACAGACACTCAGTTACTCAAAAACTTTCAGAAATTTTATGGACCCTTTAGTTTCATTACCGTGTCCACAAGAGTCTGAAGCGTAGGGTACCCTACGGAGGATCCTTCAGGTTGCATATAGGTTCTCGTGATCACAGGACAGGGCGAGCAGGGGAGGACAAAGAAATCAGCAAGGCGGAAATACCCAAACAGAAATAACCAAATCAAATATTAACAAAGAATAAATATAATATATTAATAAAGAAAGAATACAAACATAATGTAAATACCTGTATGAGAATGATTGCAGAGTTCGCTGTTCTAAGATAGAATATTATGTAGAGAAATTAATTTAGACGGTCGAGGATGACCTCGACCGGTGGTCCGAAACGAGAACAACCTACCCCCTCGACGGTTGGAAAACCAAGAGCCTAGAGCTCCACACGTTAGGCCGCTAAGTCGGCTCGGAAGGGGAAGGAGAGAAGGGGACAGTAGAGAAAGTAGAGGGGAGAAGTGCGCACACAGACCACGGACAGGAGCCGACGTCACAAGTCTTCCATTGGTCCCTATCCCGAGCCAAATTAATCCAGCAGATACTACCCAACCCATCACTCCCAGATCCATTTTACTATTATCTATCCACCAACATTGAGGACTTCCTAGTGGTCTCTTTCCTTCTGGGTTTCCAATGATTATCTTATACATATTCTTCTTCATCCTCATTCGTGTTACATGTCCTGCCCATCACGTCCTCCTTCATTTCATCATTCCAATTTTGCTACTTGTGTGCAGTCAAGTAACGAGTCGGTACTCACAATCGCTCACATTCTCTTTTTTCATCCACTGTATTAATTCACAATAATTCTACCTTCCGAAGGAAAAGTTGTTGAACGAACTGATATATTAACTACGACTCGAGGAACTAAGAACCAAATTATACGACCTTTTCTTGATATTTTATCTAAAGAAAATAATTCCCACCAAAAGATTTTCGCTCTTCCATCGTTAATATGCGTGCTGTGACAAATCTATTAGGCAAGCAGGAGGAAACGTGACCGCTGCTGAAGTGTTTCCAGAGGCGCGCGGACTGTCTGGCATTTCTACTGGTCTCGCAGTTGTAATAAATTGCAGGCGAGTTCCACAAGGGGTCAGATACACATCTGTCAAAAGACTGCCGTAGCGATATATGGTGAAAGCCTGTACGATACATAAATACTACGCTGCAGTAGGAGACGCTGGTTAGCCCTTGTGGAGGAGGGCAGCTCATGCGAAAGAAACCCGTTCGAGCGAAATGCAGGAACCCAACTTTTATTTCTTGAACTTGTTTCTTTATTTTTTCTATTTCTTGATGGGATCTCTCGTTGTGAAGGCCATATTTATTGGTGCCGTTTGGAAATGATCTAATATCGGCAGTTTCTCCAGCACCGTGGTAATACTTATATAACGTATATCCTCCTTATTTTATGAGATGCATTCCGTATCGTATAAATATGGTGATCACTTTACATTTCGTATGAGAGCGAATGAAATTCTAGATATATCTTACAGCAAGAAACCTAAATCTGTATACGACAGAGAAAATAAAGAAACAAACAAAGATGAGATGAAAGATAGGAGAAAGGATATGAGACAAACAGAGTCCCTGGACACACGATGATTACGCTGATGTTTCAGAAAACGATAAGTTGCCGTGTAAATATTTATTTTTATTGTTTATTGTTTACTGAAAAGATAGACAGGCAGTGGAATTATAGGATGCCAGGACCATTTGAATGGAGGACTTCATTTCTGGAAACTCAAAAGGATACGTGTGTAATTCAATATGCATTTTGGAGAGTCCTTAAAAGAATTCAGTTGTTAAATGTTATTCTAAAAAGTAAGAAACTTTACAAATATTTTAAATACAGAAAATAGCTCTTACACAAAATAATACAGTTCCGTCAACAATGTAACAATTTATTCTTTCCATTTCATTTTCCATTTCACAACATGTTTTGGCCCGAACCGACATTGATCAGGGGTCTTAATTTGCCAAAATTCTTCTACTGTATTGAATGTAATGCAACTGAATGCCTAAATACAATATTACAGAATACAGCTTGAAGAAAAGGTGCAGTAGAGAATTAGGCATGAGAGCTGATTACCAGCTGTGAGCAGTTAAGTGTGGCAAGCTTATTGTAGGCATTTATAAGAAAAAATCTCCTGATACAAAAAATGACCCACTTAAATACATTTTATTTTTATAGTACTACGTTTATAGATAAGATTTTTTAAAAATATATTTCCATACTGAGAGAGTTTTCAGATTTCAATAATTATATATATAAATTATGTGTTTATTTTCGGTTTTATAATGTAAAATAAGTTTTTCTGTCATTACGAAGAGACAAGGGAGAGTTTTGATATGTGTCATATCGGGTTCAACTTCAGTTACCCAAACAATTTCAAGAAAAAAATCAACTATTCTCTTTGCACCTTTCTCAGCTAAAATTTCTCCTTATTTGATGCCAACATTTATGAAATTTAAAATTTCATCAACGACATGCTTACAAGTATATGAATTCCAGTAAAGATAATAAAAACAAAAACGAAGATCGATCTAATATTTTGTGATATATTCAGGCGAAAATATGTTGTATGGAATATGTTACGCCGTACAGAGAAGGTACTTAATTACCATTAATTTAAAGAAATCCTTTGACGGAACTTCAATAAAATTCAGTTACCGCGCCATAGCTCAGGCTGTTAGTTCCTGGCTTCTCAACGCGGCGGTCAGGGTCCGAGCCCTGGCCAGGTCATGGGGATTTGTGGTGGACAAAGTGACACTAGGGTAGGTTTTCTCCTCTGCTTCGGTTTCCCCTGCAAATCGTCATTCCACCAATTGCTCCACAATCATCATCATTTATCATCTGAGGCTGGTGCATAGGCCAATAGTGGCCGCAGTACCAAGCGGACTAAGTCTCACTCCCTTAAGAATACTAATAGTTATCGAATTACATAGGGCGGGACATATTGTGACGCATATGCCCATTGCTGGACAACGGCTCCATAAACATGTTCCACCGTTGACAGATTCTCGGTAAACAGCCCGTTTCTAGGTAATGATTACAACAATATGCGACAACGAATATGCAGGCAACAATCGGATAACTTCCGTTGATACATAAGGTAAATAGAACAATAATGGAAGAGTTGTTTTCTTTATGGTTCATGTATATCCATTGCTGGCCATCGTATGTGATAGATGGATAGATACATAGATAGATAGATAGATAGATAGACAGATAGATAGAGAGACAGATAGATAGAGAGACAGATAGATAGATAGATAAATGGATGGATGGATGGATGGATGGATGGATGGATGGATGACGCAAAATGTATTTTCAAATATTCGTACGAAGAACAATTGGAATCTCGAAATAAAATTAGTTCTTCTTTACTAGATCCACATATATGGAATTTACAAATATAATTTAGAAATTAAATTCTCCGCCGAAATTCCCTAAGTATAATCTCTTACCGTGTCTAAACTTGATGCGGAATGCTCCAGATGTGCGCTACGTATGGTTGTGTGTGTGTGTGTGTGTGTGTGTGTAGGGGGAGGGCGCGCGGGAGGGGTAGAGGATTTTCCGCAACGGTAATTCTAAAACCTTTTGGAATAATATTATGAAAGTTCGGAACGCCCGCTCCACAGCACAGTAAGTCTAAGACGATATCCGATTTCACAGTTTCACGAACTAAAACTCATTCCATGTCTCTCCAGGAGGCCATGTGTAATAAGGCTAACGGGACGCAGAGTGGAATCAAGACCTGAGAATTTTATTAAATACAAATATCTCGAACTGTTCTTATGAAAGATATTTACTATATTCCGAAAATAACTAAATACGGTTGGACACGCGGTAGCGTGGCTAGTTGAGGCACTACGCTACAAGCCGGAAGGTCGTGCTTCGATTGCCGATGAGATCATTGTTTTCTTTTTTGATCTAAACCTTCGAGCCGTACTATGTCCCTGGAGTTGACTCAGCTTATAACAGAAATGAGTACCCTTAATCTTCCTGCGGGTAAAAGACTGCCGGGACATAAGGCTAACAACCTCACCGCCATCTGTGAGCTAATTGTCTAGAAAATTTGGGAGCCTCCAAGTCTCACAATCCTTTGGGCCTCCACGCGTGTTACTTACAGGGAAAGCTTTACCTTTTTCTTACCTTACGGCGAAATATACAGCCTGCTAGCAATTTCTGTTAGTCATAACCATGACAAGAAACAGTGTATGGTGGTGATGCAGTGTGGTATTTATTTATTTATTTGGTTATTTCACGATGCTTTACAGTCTTTGAGGATAATGAGATGTCTAAGGGATAAGTGATGAGAATAAATATGTCTACAGTGTTGGCAATTTAAAGCTTTGCCCTGTAATTTTTGGGTAACAAAAATGAACAGTTATATAAATTCATTCATGAAGGCATATTTCCGGCTGTGATATGAAGCCATATAATTCAAAATGCGAAGTTAGCGATTTAACACTTTGTTAATATATTTCTGTGCCCACCGCAGTTGCGGCAGCCTTAACTGAGTGACTTGGAATAATAAGCTGTTTGGTGTATCAGAAATTTCCATCGTATAAGTTAACTGGCTCACCTCGCTGTCCTCAGCAGATCTCTCTATAGTCACGGTTCATTCAGTAACAAGTACACTAATACAATACCCATTTCCAACTGATTAATGTATGGAAACTTGCCTTAAGTCTACCTAAACTATCGCCTTGTTTGGACAAAGCTTGTGTGTGTGTGTGTGTGTGTGTGTGTGCGTGCGCGTGAATGTTGAGAAACATGTAACTATCGATTACACGGTTGTGCAGCTGTTCATTATGTGGCTCATATCGTGTCAATATGTGAGATATGTTTGCGTACAAGATGCACTCTACTAGTCTTGCAGTCCCCTGGATATGAAGTTAATGTGAATATTCCGGCAGAAGCCGTGTGAAGCGTTTCTGCTTCATGATGACACGGAGAAACAGCTGTAAACCCACAAGGCATTCCATGGAAGAAGTTCAGTTCTCGTTTCAGTGACACACACATATTCAAGTGAAGTCATACAACACTGCCACTGAACGCCACGGTGATGTGACGCCAGGTACTGCAGCTCAGTATATGTTTACCGACATTTCGAAGAATTGTAGCACTTCCATCTTCACAGTTGAAGATGTGTCAATCTACTAGATGTAAGCATCAAGTTTCTGCTTGCATGGCTAATTCTTCAGCCCTGAAACTGGAGGCAGGACGTTGCTCCGAAACGATGTGAAAATATCATACATAGTACTACAAGTCACAACATCCCAGAAGGCAGTAGTCCTCATAGGGGAACGAAGTTACGTAACAGTTAAGTCGTGGTCAAATTCCCTACCAGTCTCAAATGGCAGAAAATTTAGCACTCCTGATAATACCCAAGTAGGGTTTTAAAGATTCGACTACCGAATGTTCCTCCTCTTTCTGACTGTATTTCCCAAGGCCTTTAATCTCGGTTTTCTAGATCGGACTGTTTCCAATCACAGACATTAATTTACTGCCTTCTATTAAGCGGAATTTGAAAGTTTGATTTACGAAGAAATATGCTTCGATAGAGCGCCTGAGATGATAATTTGTTTCAGTAATGAAAGATATACCGATCAGTTTCTCAGCACACAAGTCGAAAATATATTAATTCTAAATCGGGAAATTACAGTTAAGAAATGATAAAAGCGTGAATTAAAGTTTAAAATTTTCCACGACGGTGAAACAGAAAATACCATGTTATTCCAATTATCTAAGTTCTGTATTCTGTCTGGGTTTAGAAACGATATTATTAAAAAGTCTGTACGAATCGGAGAAGAATGTAGGTTTCATGGAACTGGCCTCTTTACATAAAAGTTGTCTTCCAAATTTAATATTTTTAAACGTTTAAACCGAGAACCATGAAATCTAGCGATTATTTGATAACGTGTAACGCGTTTATTCATTATGATTTATGAACCCAATTAAGTAGCAAACAAACAAGAGAGGACACACAAAGAAGAGCAGCACAATAGACTTCAGAATGAGGTCTCCTTTTTCTGAACTTGACGAGGTCTTAGCCACTTCTCGGAAACCAAGTTGCGACTCTGCCAAAGTCAGAGCAAGAGAGCAAGTAAGAGTCGCGAAGTCTCTAAAGATAATGATGGATTGCTTCTTACGGGAAGACACCTTATCATCATCAGGTCTCCATGGAAACCATCTGTACAATGGGGAATGATAGACGAAAAGCTGCTTTCTATTGTATCGATGCTATGGGAAGGGAAGACAGGAAGTTGATCTGTCTTTTCGTATAGGTTTACTGAGGGATCGGCAATGTGCAATTCAAAAGCAGCTTATGACAACAAAAGGTGGGAGTGGACTAATGATTCGTGCCATTAAACGATTCGTAATGCGCTTATCCAACAAGCATTTACATCGCACACGCAACTCTCCAACTTCCTTCTAAGTGAGCTAATTCTGACGGTGTAACAACACAGGTTATGTTATGCAAGTTATGTAAACTCAACCCTTGACACAGAGTCCAACTGATTTTTTTGTGTTCCATGATCTCTTCACGGCAATTTCGGGGTAATATATTAAAAGAAAATAGTTGTTTCCTTCTAAATTCTTTGGAACCACCCTATATTTCATTCGGGATAGCGCAATTTACTCAAATGAATCCGTGATACACAGTCTTGTCCCGTGACAGTACAGCACACTAATAAAGACTGTACATTATCGAATATCTGAGTTTGTACTTGTTCCTTTCTGTAAGAGCTTTTATTTTGTGCAAGCACATAATCTGAAGTTACTTCGAGACCGAAACTGACAATGAAAAAGACCGCAAATCCATGTCAAAAATTGCAAACGTTTAAATGCATAAATGAACGACAATTTCACGATTTATATAAGGAAATGACTTGTATATAAATCCGAAATTTGGATTATAAGACTGAAGCAGGAATCCACATCTGAAACTGCAAAGTACAATTTCTGAGAAGTGCAGCACGCTGCATAAGGAAGGGCCAAACAAGAAATAAGAATCAGAGAACAATTGAGCATCCTTAATCCGAATAATAAAATTCTAAACTACATATCGCAGTGGGAATATCACGTTCTACAGCTCCAAAATAGCCGTATTCCGAAGGAAATATTAACATACAGTCCAAAAAGTAAGAAACACTGGGTGCCACAATTAAAATGGATGGGCCAACATATACGAGTACTTGAAGGGGTTAGACCAGATCAAGTATTGCCTAACCCATGACTATTACGATGGTATACAATTATGCAAAAAGTGTAAATTCTTTAATATAATTCCATCCTATGTGCCTGAAGCTTATTTCTCTCGCTGTAAAGGAAGAACACGGAGTGAAGGCGAGGTCTGTGCTTCTCTGGCTACCGACTATGAAGATAACTGTCTTCCACAGTGCAGATGAAGACACCAGCTTCCTCTTAAACGCCGGTTACATTCCACCACATTGAACGACGTTACTTATAGAAGACAGCAATCTTCAGAGGTTGAAGGTGTTTGGTGACATGGTTCTAAGGAGAATACTTGGACCTAAGAGAGAGAGGTAAGGCATGCACTGTCTTCGCTCGCTCGGAAGCCGGGATCGTGGGTTCGAATCCCACTCAGGGCATGGATGTTTGTGTGCGTTTTTCTGTGTTTGTGTACAGGTAGAGGCCTTGCGACGAGCTGATCACTCGCCAAGGAGTCCTACCGAATGTTTAAGATCTAGTAAACGAAGTGAAACGGAGGGTTACATGGAGGTAGGCCTAGGCCCAAATTGGGGCTGTAGCGCCACGGGGGGAAAAAAAAGGACAGAGAGAGAGAGAGGTAATGGTAGGAGGGGAGAGCTTTTATAATGAAAGCCTTCACAATCTATAATCTCTAAGACATATTATTAGGGTATTAAAAGTAAATAATAAAAGAGTAAGATTTATAATGTGCATAAATGAAAAATATATCTAAAACATTTTAGGGGATAAATTATTGTTCAAATTTTCCCATAATTAGGGACAAATAAATCGACATTCATTTCTTTCCAGAAACACAGACCTGTTTCACAGAGTAAAAATAAAAATATGTTAATTCCTTCACTAAGCAACCACACAAAACATTTCGCATAACAGCAACATTCACGACTGTCGTTGAATTTCTGTGACACACGATTCTCGTGTATTAACTTCTATTATACAGAAATTTCTGGAATCACGGTCATTCATTACTCAGTGCTCTGTCATTAAATTAATGTCACCAGTATGGCTTGTTATATTTATGAATATTATTTCTAACAGTCTGTCAGTTAGAGGCACTTAAACACAAAGAGGTCTGCTATCCTAATCACACAATGCAGTGTTACATATACTGAGGTTGTAATTAACCAATGAGTTTGATGTAGAACAGCGACTCAAACGTGGGTGGAATTATCATAACAGTCACACAGTGCATTTAAATATTCCACGGTCATTACTTCGATACAGGTCTATGGAAGAGTGCAACATATCACACATTAACATCGATCGCGGGTACAAACTGTTTACAGAAATGCAACCGAACATATAATTAGGGCCCAATGGAATTGGAGGTCATCTAAACAGCATCAGAAAAGTTTAAGCAAATTCAAAATAACGAATTGTATAAAATTCTGTTCAAACAGAGCGGAGACGTTTTATACTTACAGACAGATGACCAACGGGCACACGAAACGTAACAAATCCTTCCGAATTTTGTTTAATGTAATGTGGTATGTTTGCCCACCGCATGAATTGTGGCGTAAGAGAAACATAAGTTGCTAGCGAAAGGCTCTGAAACAACATCCGTTTCTAACCAATGGCCCCGAAACAGACAACGGAACGACGTCCGTTGTTGGGCAGCACATTCTTAGTAAGCAAGAACAGACGGCCGCTACTAGGGAACGGCTCGGTAAACACGTTCCCGCTGCAAAGGAAATGCAGGCAGTAGAGGAACTGTGTTTTCTACGTGGTCCGTGCTGAGATAATATAAGCAAGGGAAAGGTTAAAGCGGTTAAAGCTTAGTCAGTGCTCAGATGAAAGTCGGGCTGTGAAGAGAATACGAGGAGGTTGGTGTGAATGACCGCCAGCCTGGAAGCTAGGCAGTTGGAAGCGAATAACCGTTCAGAGAGTAACTGAGGACGGAACCAGAGAAATACTCATTGTTGGAGCCGTTGCCAGGCAACTACTAGTGAAGCCACTGCGGGCTGGAAACCTTGTAAATTGTGGAAATCAGCGACGGCGCTTTAAATAAGTGTAATTAGAGCAGTTTTGTAAAGTGGTCAATATATCCTATGTCCAATCCTAAACCCCGTTAACAATCGCTTATGCTCGTACAAGTGGCAGTATCTCTAGTTTGTAGCAGCGTTTCCTAATTATTTTGGTAACGGAACACATTCGCATTCGAAAAACTTATGTGAACCCCCAACAAAACTCATATATGGAGCTAAGAAACTAGTCTAAACCTAATTACGATACTAACAAACAAATATATGGCTCAAATAAATATTTCACTAATTATGATCACGAAATGTAGAAACGAATACAGTCCTCATATTAACTGTCCTTTACTTTTAACGAAAATTGGACCTTGAAGTGGTTTCAATAGGCGCTCCTTAGAGATACGAACGTGTCTAGAAACGACAACTAAGAACGTAGGAGTACGGGGAAGGAATAGTGCAATGTTGCCTAAATGTTTGTGATAATGCTCTGTTTTTCATTATAAAATTAATATAGTGGACACTCTACATCTAATGAGGCATATTTGAATTATGCGACGTTACGAAGCTGAATCTGCTTTCGTCATGACTTATAAATGGGAAAAGGATCGTATTGAACAGTGTTCGTCAGAAAGATCTAGTATCGATCTCTCGAAAAAAAATAAGGAATTGTATAAAGTTAGAAATATGCAGTCGAACTGCATCAGGGTAGGCTACAATTTTTTATATTTATCAGTTGACTACCAGTGCTGTTTGGAATGTTTCCTTGTTGCCTGGTAGCAAAGCGTGGGAGCCATCAAGTTGGATCAATCTGTCACAAACTGTCACCACCAACAAATAGACTCACAATGAACAGACATACATATAGAGGGAAATATTGAATGATGGGTGAGATCTGCGTGTCAATAATGTGGACACACTCTCACACGTCACACTGACAGGGGGAAAATATATCTCTATCATAAAATGTTTGAAGAATACAAATGGTTGGGATGTGAGATGGGTCTTCATGCACACAACTACACCAACACAACAACGAAAATATAATGGATAATTATAAGACTCTCCTTATAAATTACTGAAGACAGACGAATATTTAAGCAGCTTCTGTCAGGTCACCTGATATTATAACTGAGGTTGTTCGTGATCTTCCGCTGTTTTTCTAGGCTTATATAGCACCTTTCAAGAGCCTACAGGCTCCTCTTTCAGAATCTTTGTTTACTCATTATTAACATTGGCTTCCCGCACCTTCAGCTGTCATACAATTCTTAAAGTTTAAAAGTGGCTATTAAATAGCCTAAAAATGAATACTCGATCACATTTACGACTACAGATGTTTCTATAATACTGTATGTGCATTAATTAAGTTGTATAACTCTCTTCACTCTGGGATAAAATAAATTCAATAAAATCTGATAAATTTTATGTATATATAATCAACTTCTATTTATTTCCATGGGATGACATGTGCTGCATGCGTATACTGAAATACATAAGATAAACTTTTATTTATTTCTAATAATTATATAAAATTACATTTCTAAAAAATAAATTATTGAAATGTGAAAATTACGGGTTGAGCCCCTTGCAAAGAAAAATAGTTCCGTAAAAATCTCATAAGTAACAAAAATCTGCGCTCCTACATTATATTTCATTTTAATGTTTTCTTTAATTAGCTTAGTGGGGGGTGGAATCCAACTAGGTCCACTCGGCACGGCGGCCACTGAATGGCCTATTGTAGCTTGCCCCTGCTGATTCTGATGGAGAATTTGGAGGGATAAAGATTGGCAGGGGAAACCGAAGTATTCGGAGAAAACCCGCCCCAGCGCCACTTTGTCCACCACAAATCCCACTTGACCAGACCTGGGATCCAACCCATGCCGCCGCTGTGATATTTCATCTTAATTTGGTCTCCATATGAGGAATCATTATAATGTAATATATGTATGTTGTGGGCATTTTTATACTCTCACGTGTAGAGGGGGTTGTGCACGTGGCTTGACATCTTATACTTTGGTATATTGGTGAAGAAGTTTCGAAATAACATACTGCATCCATTTTCAGGGTAGATGAATTTTAATGTTTCAATGGGGACGGAGATTTGTGCTGTAGATTCCTCCGTTACTGCACCGTTTAGTCTGGTTAGAAAACCGAAACATGAATTGTCTACGCCATTGAAGCTTCAAACCTCGTATACCCCGAATCTATATTTTGAACCAAGTAATGGAAATCAAGAAGAACAGAGCTTTATGTTAATATACTAGACTGCAGTTAAACAATTCCACAGTGAAAACATAGAAAACAAACTTAATAAAAACTTTTAAAGAACTAAAAATAATTCTGTTGTTTTTACTGGGGCCGTTTTAGATGCACGAGAAACTTTGTTTTGGAACTGCAATCGCGGACGCATGCGTGTTGTTATTCTCCCACCATCTTGTGCTTTAAGTAAACGCTACCGAGAATGAATTTGTGATTGCAAAGTGAATGGCTTCTTTCTGACGACGAGGAAAAACTTAAATGAAGCAGACTGACAGCAGGAAAGAGGGTTCTATAGCGTTTAATTAGTGGCTTGTTCCTAGGCGTGTGCGAAAGTTTGAGAAGGGGGTTTCTTCCGATTTTTGAATCCACTTCATCTTATCCTCCCTCCACTCCTCTCCCTCCTCGCATATAACTGCTATTATTACTAGATAAGGATTAACACAGCCCTTTGTGCTCAAGATGACTGAAACATTAGGACTTCTAGCAGAGTTCATGTTGTACTGTTACACAGAAATATACAATCCACGCCCTGAATCTTCTGAATTTTCTTTAGTAGCCGCTGAAGTGCCTACTGTATGAAATACAGTATTCTATCACCGGCAGCAACAGTGACTTCTCTCTTCGTTGCAGCTTTCAGTCTATTTTGCAGCCCAAGTAGCCTTCAGTCTAATGGGCAGTAGAGTTCTTCCTCTAGCAGCAGTGCCCATAGCACTAAGCTAACCACCCATCTCCAACTAGTGCAAGATTACGAATCCTTGAAGATTAAATTCTAGTCTCTCTGAATTTTTGAGGTGATACGTAATCTTATATGAGGAAATACAGTTTAGGAAAGTTAATACAAATAAAATATATTAATTTAGATATCTTAAATAAAACGTGTTATAACACTCAACAATATTTAACTTACTTGATAATTTCACTGGCCTCACCAGGACTGCTAGAGATATTAATAATGAAGAAACATTCGTCTGAACTCAATGACTATACAATTTTCGTGTAGAACCATTATGAAGATGTCAGTATAATTCGATCTGTAAGAATTAAAATGAACTTATAGTAGTGTTTGTAAACCTAAGCACAATGATTGCCATCACCGTTACATCAAGAAAACGGAACAAACCGCATTAACTGTAAAAAGGGCTCTTACTGCGTATACATCATAGAATGTAGCTTCGAGTTCATCTTTGTCGTCATATATCTTTGCTCTATTACTTACTTCCTTTCTCATGGAGCTGAGCCCTTCTGGAGGAGCCACCAATTCTGCATCTACTCAAGAATTTCCCAGCATTTTATGGAAGCCGAAGGTTCACTACCGTGTTCACAAGAGCCCTCCACTTGTTCCTATCCTGAGCCTGATCAATCCAATCCATCCCATCATATCTCTCTAAGATCCATTTTAATATTGTCCATCCACCTACTACTTAGTCTTTCTTCCCATTTGTCTCTTTCCTTCTGGCTTTCCCATCAATATCCTATACACATTCCTCGTCTCCCCCATTCGTGCTACATGCCCTGCCCACCTCATCCTCCTTGACTTGATCATTCTAATTATACTTGGAGAAGAGTACAAGTTATGAAGTTCCTCATTATGTAATTTTCTCAAACCTCCTGTCACTTTATCTCTATTCGGTCCAAATATTCTCAACACCCTGTTCCCAAACACCCTCAGTCTACGTTCCTCCCTTAATGTCAGAGACCAAGTGTCACACCCATGCACAACCACAGGCAAAATTATAGTTTTGTATACTATAATTTTTATGTTTTTGGACAGCAAACGGGAAGACAAAAGGTTCTGGACTGAATGGTAGGAAGTATTACCCGAGTTCACTCTCCTCTTAATTTCTTCCTGAATCATGTTTTGATTTGTTATCGTCGTTCTCAAACATATGAACTGTGCCACATATGTTTATAAAATACGTGTAATATTGAACTAAGTAGCATACTTCTGTTCATGCATAGAATTTGTCCATATAAATTAAATGAGTTATCCTGAATCTATCAGATAAAATATATCAGGTTTCTTGAGAGGGACCAGACTGCTCACTTCTTCTCTTGGTGAATGTCTCCTGCAGTCCTTAGAACATCCAGAAGTCTCTTACAGCTTGGAACGCTTTTCACAAACAGAACTAGGCAAGATGCAAGTGGATCGGGAAATGTTCTCATTGAATAACTGTGGGCAATTCTGCTCATAATAATCCCATTTCACATCGTAATTTGTGGCCTTATTTTGAAGGGAATTATCTGAAAATCAGTCTCTCAAATTCATGTTAAAATTCCAACATAATAATAACAATAATAATAATAATAATAATAATAATAGTAATAGAAAACATTTCCGTTATGAAAAACACTGATGTAACTGTGGCAAACAGATCACGTTGAAGAGCGATTATAAAAAAATTGGTTAATAAAATTACATAAAATTATATTATAAAATTATATATAAAATTACATACCTTATTTACGCATGTATAGGCCGCACATATTTTGCCAAAAATTCAAGAGGAAAACTGGGGTGCGGCTTATATTCGAAATATTCGAAATCACACTTCATTTAAAAAAAAAATTATATTCATAATTATTTCGGAATAATTTCTACTCCTTAAATAATATTCCAAGAAAATTATTTTTTCTATAATTTCTGTCTGAAAATTGTGCTGCGGCCTATACACGCACGCGGCCTGTACATGCGTAAATACGGTATTTACTTGAAATTGGTTCGAATGAACAGAGACTAACGACACTGAATATTCCATGAATGGGTAAGTAACAATGTGATAGTTCTCCCTTGTCCATTAACATCGCCTTCCTAAACTGGAATGTTACCAGAACGAAATCTTGATAGACGGAAAAAGACTATAATGGAAACCCTAGCGTGGACCTAAATTCAAAGGATGTAAATACAACTTAAACGTAGTCATAACACAGCGCAAAAGAGATCTGTGTATAACAATTACCACGTTCCCGTATTTTATAACAAGAAATTCTGCGAAGGACCAATCCCCAGTTTTCCTTTGATACGACACAGCCCACATAGCAAACGATGCTTCCAACAATTCTTCCGAGTCTACCGAGTTGGTACTTAAAAATGATAGATCGGAAACACAGACCAACAAACACACGTATCCAACAATTGTTTCTTTATCCCTTGCCGCGGGAACGTGTTGACCGTACCGTTGTATAGGAACGGAAATGAGGGACACAATTTACCGAGCCTTGCCTAGGAGTGGAAGGAGGGACCCAATTTACAGAGCTCTCTCCTAGGAACGGAAGGTGGGACACAATTTACCGAGCCCTCGACTACAAACGGAAAGAGGGACACAATTTACAGAGCCCTCGCCTAGGAACGGAAGGGAGGACACAAGTTACAGAGCCCTCGCCTAGGAGCGGAAGAAGGGACACAATTTACAGAGCCCTCGCCTAGGAACGGAAGGAGGGACACAATTTTCAGAGCCCTCACCTAGGAGTGGAAGGAGGGACACAATTTATCGAGCCCTCGCCTAGGAAGAGAAGGAGGGACACAATTTACAGAGCCCTCGCCTAGGAACGGAAGGAGGGACACAATTTTCAGAGCCCTTACCTAGGAACGGAAGGAGGGACACAATTTACCGAGCCCTCGACTAGGAACGGAAAGAGGGACACGATTTACCGAGCCCTCCCCTAGGAGTGGAAGGAGGGACACAATTTATCGAGCCCTCGCCTAGGAAGAGAAGGAGGGACACAATTTACAGAGCCCTCGCCTAGGAACGGAAGGAGGGACACAATTTACCGAGCCTTTGCCTTCACAACGATAGGAAGGATACAGATACAGACGCACTGGCTGATGGTAGGGATTTAAGGAGTACGCTGATGAGATGGGCTCAGGTGCCACGACACACATACCAAGTTTCATAGATATCGGTTCAGGTATTCAAAATTTAGGGGGGAGGGGATTCATAGACACACAGGCACACAGAAAGCAAGGAGACTGCATAAGACTACTTTCATAAAGTAAGCCGAAAAGCACAAATGTGCAACTTCCCTTCACAGTTTCAAATTCTTTCAACCAGTGAATTCCATGCATTTAAAACAGGCAACAAGCTCTCAGGTGGGAAAACGAAGGCGCCATCGAAGAATAGTGAAGTGCTGTTGCTAACACCGTGGAAACACGGGTTTAATTCCATGACAGCCAACGAGGCGGCAAAGTTCCCTCCCCCCGGTAGTTCGATTTACTTCTGTCAATCGTATTCCACCAGTCTTCCACATATAGAGTTTCTCACACAAGAATGCCCGTACTACAGATTTAAAAAGATGCAAGCGGTTAACACAAAGCAATAACAAAATGTGGATTACAAATAGGAATTCAGTTACTTTATTTGTTGTTTTTCTTTCACACTTACTTCAGAAAATCGATTAATTTATGACAATAAGAACGGCGGCAGCAGGATAGAAAAACACACAGATCCGCAATTATATTTTGAAGGAAGGACAGAAACAACTGCCCTTTTGAACAATATGAATGTTACAGATTACTCGTGCATAATCCACAGAATATAAGTTGTATCGTCGGGCAGAGCCGGGATAGCTCAGTCAGCATAGAGATGGAATACTGGCTGGAGAGTCGGGGTTCGATTTCTGGCAGAAGCAAAAGATTTCTCTGTACTCTACGGTGTCCAGACCGGCTGTGAGTTCCATCCAGTCACTTATACAATAGGTACCGGTGGTAAACGGCGGGGGCGGGAAGCAAACAAAACACTTCCGTCCTAATGCCGAGGTCAAGAATAGTGGAGCTATAATTCCACGCCCTATTTATCTTCATGGCGTGATGCTTAACTAATTAAACACAAGGACAACTTTACCTCTTTATCTTAGTGCCAATTTATTAATACAGAAGCGTCTGTCATTATGTGAAGATATGAACAACATACATTCACGCAGGAAAAGGGCTAATTTCGGAAGGCATGCCGTTTTACTAGTCTAAAGCAAACCACCTTTCAATATTTCAATAAATTAATTTCGATTCAGCTACTTAGTAACTTCGTACTGAAGTGTCAGTTTATTTTGAAACAGAGTGTATCATCAAAAGCATAATTTTGCAAACAGAATTATAGACTTAACAGAAAAAAATATTGAAACGGTACTAAGTAGTTAATGCAATTTTCTGTCTTCGCACAGGTCTCAATGTGCCTCTCTCACGAAACAATCTGCCACAAGCCATCTCTAACCTCTCAGAGCATGAGAAATGCAGTGTTGCTCTTTAAAAACAACGATATGGTTTATTCCAGTATTAGCCTATTTTGTGACAGACTACAATTTTTCAAGTAACATTTGTTTTGAATTTTCTGAGTAACCCATTCAATTTTTCTCACGTTCTCCTATGAAATTACTAGGTAAGTCTCCAGTTGTTCTACGTCATTACCTACAAACATGTAGATATCGAGGTTATCACAGCGGTAGTTATGTACATTCCTACCTTCTGGTATATAAGGCCATGTAGCCCGATGAAAGTCAACGGATGTTTCAGAGGAAAATATCGCCTCCATCTTCATGGCTGAACAGTAATCCGTTCATGAAACTCTTCAGCCCTGGAGATAGAGGTCATATATTTCTTCAAAATTTCGGTTGACTTTCATCGTACCACGTGGCCTTATATACCAGGAGATAGGAATATTCATTATAGAGTTTACAAATTATTATGCTTACGGGTTATCAGCGCAAGTGGGCAAACTGTTGCTTAAGTCAAATGAATTCTCTTCACTCTCACAATCCCCTTGTCACCTGTCTCAGATGATCCTTCCAGAAGAGCGGAACTCTGTAGCTACAGAGGCTGATCAATGCAAAGAACAGTGAACCGACGCTTCACTACGCGTAACTCCGGCATACCTTCGCTTTGCCTGGTTCTAAACCGTCAGACTGAGAAAATTAATAGTATATGTGAAAATGGTTTCCCCGTAGTAGACGAATTTAAGTCCGACGCTGATGTTGTACAACTGGACGCGCTGTGAAAACAATGAAACAGTCACGGGACAGTTGTTTTTCGCGAGTAAGTCTCTAATTTTTTAAAAATTATGGTTATGTTTAGGTCAACTGTTCTTTTGTATAACGCTAAAAAAGTTTCTAGATTTCAAATGTTATATTCTGAGTTCAAAGTATACTTAAGCTTTGTGTTCGGAAACATCGAGTTAGCATTGTTATATTCAGACGTACTGAATGCGTGCTTATGTTGTCCTCATTCCTCCTTTATGTTTTAGAATTCCCTAACTTGAATGTGTGGGCAGTGTATTACCTCATATTTTCGACATAATATCGAATAAACTGGGCCATGCGGTAGCGTTGTTCGTTGAGGTACTATGCTACAACCTAGAATGTTGTGGGTTCAAGCACAGATGAGGTGGACTTTTCAATTTACCTAATCATTCCGGCCTCATTACTACGGCCCTGGGGTCGACCCAGCCTTTGACAGAAACGAGTACAAGGAATCTTCCTGGGGGGTAAAGGACGGTCGGCGGGCGAGGCTGACAACTTCATTGCCATCTGTGACCTGATTGTCTAGAAATGTGGGAACCTCAACGTCTCGCAACCCTATTTGCCTTTATGGCCTGTTATAGGGTTAGATTTACTTTTACTTTAGTTTTACCGCATAAACTAGCGGAAAGCAATACTTTAGCCTGCATAATAAATTTACAACTATCCATCCTAGAAATAAAGTTGTCGATTTTATTTTCACTGCAATTACACAATATTTGCCAATGAGAGTTAATGCAAGAGAATATTTATATATGTTTGATCTTACGTGATGTTAATTATTATTAATTATTTAATTAAACTGAACGTGATAAATAATTGGTCGGCTTAAAGCAAGTTTAAATGAAATTAACAATATAAAAATTTTTACGGGCGATTCATGATTTGAAAATAATACTAGAAACAGCACAAAAATTTTGACACAAACATCTCTTTTTAAATTATATATATAGGAACTGTACCAAATAATGCAAGAGAATCTAACGAAACTTGTCGTTTCAAAATGTCATTACTCTCCATTTTATCCTGACATTATACAATTTATAACATACCAGACATTTGGGAGGCGGGGTCCATACAAAATAATTTCTATACCTTAACAAAAGTTTATTAGATCTCCTCTGTGGTCTAGTGGTCAGAGTTCCTGCCTACAGATTCAGAGGTCCAGGTTCGATTCCTTGCGCTACCAGATTTTCTGGGAAGTATTTGGACTCCACTTAGCGGCGTGAGGATACTTGAGGAGCTACATCGAGGACATAGCGGTTCCGGTCTAGATAACCGAGATTAATGGCCGTGGGGATTCGTTGAGCTCACAACGTGACACCCTCTATCAGCTAAAATTGGCATTAACTATACCGACCAAGCGACCGCCGCTTGTCGGCGAAGTTAGTGCAAACTTTTGCGGATATAGGATGTCACGTGGTCAGCGCAACAGATCCCCACGGCAGTTAATCTCAGTTTTCTAGACCGGAGCCGCTATTTCCTTTGAACAGTTTCACAGTTATCCTCAAGAGGCTGAGTGGATCCCGTTCCAGACCCATTACTTCTCAAAAAATCTTGTAGCCCAGGGAATCGAACCCGAACCCTGGATTTGTAGGTATGAACTCTGACCACTAGATACAAGAGAACAATTAAAATAAAGAGAACAGAGCACAAATGGCGGAGGCATGCATAATTTAATTAAAATCTGTTAGTTAAGAAAGTAAGCTTTACGAACTCCACCTGGAATTCCATGCTTCAGGTGTAAAAATTTTGAGAGACAACCTACAGGTTGTCTCTTCTTGGCGACAATTCCTGCTGGATCTATGTGCGAAGTAAATTTCAGAGTACATTTACTTGTCCGGCGTGTGCGAATGTTACTTAGGCTTTGTAATGGACGATTTTAGCGATGAATTTGGAAGTACAACGGAATATGAATTCATTTCCTTGCAGGTTATATCGTGGAATTTACCAGGCGACTGAGACGAATACCAGGAAAACTCATTTATAGAGAGCGGGGGTCTCCACAAGCCGTCCGAAATCCCGAGTGGAGAAGTGGATGTTCCATGCTCTTTCAAGTCTGAAATTCATTTAAATAATAATGTAAAATTCTGTTCCTACGAGACGGAAAACACATAGAATCGGCATTATAAAGACAACTTGGTTAATGTTGTTAAGGAAATAATCGTTGAAGAATGCTGTCTTCTGGCATGTGACTCTGTGTAGATCTTGATTGAACCAATGTTTCGGAGGAAATTATCGCCTCCAGCTTCACGGTAGAAAAATCCGCGAGAGAGGAACCAGCGTGATCAGGTTGTTAGTTTTGAGAATAATACAAACATAAGCAAAATCTGTGGGGAAAATACACACATAAATACCTAAACTGTGTAGGCTGAAGCAGGTGTCCTATACAGTGACCACTGGGCTATATAAGGGTTAATGGACATATCTTTCTGCATTGCGAAATTAAAGAATCAGGCATACAAACCGCTGAACAAGATCCTAAGAGATCCATCTGCTGGAGCAAATGAAAACTGTCACATCTCTATTGAGAGCAGCGATTAAGGGTTTCCAGTATCTGATGATAAAAACACGAAAACGCGACCCCTTGTCGCACCCTTAATTCATTCCTCGCAACCCCCGCCACCGAAAGGAAAATAAATGAGTGCTTGACACTTTTCTCTTGCTCGAATCTTTTTAATCAAAAACGTAACCAGAAAAAAAAGCTTAAGATGAAAATGCAACGTCACGGAAGCGAAACGGCATCAGATGTGGGATAAATAATAGGGGAGGCCATCTGTCACATTGAAATTGAATGTAAATGGGAGGCGAGGAATTATGGTTGGGAACCCTTGCTTCCATTTCAAGACGCTCGATTCCTTCAGTATTTCGTTTTTGTTACTGAGAACTGTGACCTGGTGTTTTCTGCTTCTCAGACGCGACCTAACAGAAGGTCAGAGCTCACAAGCGTGAAGCGTCAGGGTAAAAACATTTTATTCATGAAAGGAGTCACACGCTACGCAACTCGAATGCCTTGAACTCTCGTAAAGAACTGAACGTTCTAAAGATGTAAGAGTGGGTGAAGGTATATGAACAAAATGGTTGTTCTTTTGAACATTATTCATCATCGTGTTTTTTTTTTACTTAAAATGACTCTTCGGAGACTGGACTCTGTTTCCCTCCTTATGAACCAAAAAACATTGTATTAGGCGTAATCAAGAGCTGGTCTCTACCTCCCTTCCGGCTATAGAATGACGGATAATGCATAAAATCAAATACTTTATCAAATGTCCTCTGACTGGTTACAATGGCGATTCTCAATGAATATTCATATATGAAACTGGAGGCCTAATACCAAAGAAAGAATAATCTTGGAAGTTATATAGAATTATGGTAAGAGGATGTACGTGTATATATGAAACAAGATGCAGAGAACGTTTAATTTACATTTATCGTAAGGACAAAATTCATGGCTCCAAACCAGACCTACCTTTAAAAAAAATTAAAGCGAAGATATAGTAACGTAAGTAAGGCCTTCTACTTAACAATAGTCCGGTACTAGAGGGAGCAGCATATGCATAAGGCTTTCATGTTTGCAAATTATGTGCCTGGGGAATAAAGATAATTATAAGTACTGCATAAAATTTAAACGGAAGTACGCGTATATTCTACGTACTCATCTGTCTTTGGAAGCTAAGATTTTCTTGCAGTAAGCTGGTGCTGGGATTATCAACAATTAAGAACAACGTGGTTCATCCTTGTCATTGCACCTACAGCTCTGTATATTTCGCTCTATTATGGCCAAGGTAAAGTTGTCCTTGTGCTTAATAAATTAAACACCATGGCATGAAGGTACGTGTATATGCAGGAGTGAAGGTATAGCTTCACGATTCTTAACCTCGATACTAAATGAAGGTGAATTGTCAGCTTCAAGCCCCGGCTGATTTACCCCCGTGGAAGGAGCCCCAAAGCCCACTGTATAGGAGGATGAGTGGGCCCCAGAGCCCTTCTGGGTACTGTGGAATACAGAAAGATCTCTTGGCCCTGTGGGGAACTGCACTCCTGCCCTCCAGCCCGTAGCAAGTCGTCTTACCGACTGAGCTATCCCAGCTGATATAATAAGGCTGAGATGCCTACGTATTTTACACTTGAGACAAGAAAATAAGAAAACGTGAACTATATTAAGTGTTATCATAAAGCACGTTAGAGCTGTTTAGTGAATACCGGAGCGTTAGATGTTCTTCCTAAGGTAGGCTATTTAACGACACTTTCAGTGGCACGATTATTAGCATCGGATGTAGGATGACAGATTAATGATGAATGGAAAGGATTAAGAAGGAACGTTGGTGGCCTAATTAGCGAAGGGTACCGGCAGTTGTCTGGAGGAGTTAATGAAAATGGAGAACGTTCTCAGTCAGTATAGTAGGTATCCGGGCCAAGAACTGAACCGAGCACCCCCGAATAAAACTCTAGAACTTTCCCTCTAGACCAGCAAGTTCGATTATGGAAAGCATTTTTTAGAGTGGGCCGGTCACGGTAGCCGAGCGATTTAAGGCATACACTGTCTTCGCTCGCTCGGAAGCCGGGATCGTGGGTTCGAATCCCACTCAGGGCGTGGATGTTTGTGTGAGTTTTTCTGTGTTTGTGTACAGGTAGAGGCCTTGCGACGAGCTGATCACCAGCCCAAGGAGTCCTACCGAATGTGTAAGATCTAGAAAAACCGAAGTGAATGGAGAAGTTCATGGAGGTAGGCCTAGGCCCAAATTGGGGCTGTAGCGCCAAGGATTAATTAATTAATAATTTCTTAGAGTAATTCCCGAGGATCCTGATTGTAATTGGCGCAATAATCGAACCGATAACAGGAAATTCAAAGTGGTGAGAAAATGACCAATTTTTTATGATCCAGTTTAGTTACAGTGCACGCAGTCCAAACAATAGACTAATTTGCAGTCACTCGGTGACTTGGAATTACGAATTTATACTCTGAATCTCCCTTAAATATCTACACGCATAATAAACTGCGTAGGGAGGGCCATAGTTTTGATGCAGTGTGTGTTAACAATGCATCCCTTACTCATTCCCTCAGATAAAATATAAATAACCATAAACCAGAAAATTGCAGTGATTCAAATAACAAATCAGCTTTCATCACTATATCAGTAACGCTTGGCGATGGCTTTCTTCTCACAGGATTGATAGGCTAGGCATTATTAGCCTAAACAAAACGCCCAGCCGAGCGAAACAAACAGAACCCATACCACTTCATAATGTTACAATCCACTTTTGTCTGAAACCCCATGTAATAGCACAGAATACTGATAAATCAGAACACAACTCACATTTTCGATTGTAAAATGTTTCACAGTTTTCAATGTCGATTTATTATTCCAAGCAGAAAATTTGCATCAGTCGATACAGGGTTAAGGCTGATAGCGCTTCAATAGTCATCTCACGAATTATATTCATGTACGAATGTTGTGCTGTTAGCGATTGTTTTAAGGGACTGTTGTACACACAATTCTGGAATTTGTATATATGTGTCACAGGTTTCTTAACTGAAGGAATAACCTAACCTTACCTCAAATATATTGCGACTCAACAATGGAATTTTACATTCGGTAAATAAACAAACAAAACAAACTCCGTGGTTTTAGTCAGCAGGCGAACTATACCGACCGAGCGACCGCCGCTTGTCACCGAACTTAGTGCCAACTTTAGCGGATAAAGGGTGTCGCGTGGTCAGCGTAACAAATTCCCACGGCCTTTTACTTCGGTTTTCAAGACCGGAGCCGCCATTTACTTGAAATAGATCCTCAATTATACTCACGAGGCTGAGTGCACCACGTTCCAGACCCACTACTTCTCAGAAAATCTGGTAGCGTCGGGAATCGAATCCGAGACCCCTGTATCTGTAGCCAGGAACTCTGACCATTATACAACACATTCGGGACACACATGCGACAACTCACTTTATATTTTCCGAATCCTGTATAATGTGTATATTACATAAAGGAAAATATTATACTAAATGTAAACCCGTGTGGAGGAGGGGTCGAATACCTCCACCGTGACCCTGAGAGTGATAGGAGGAGACAAAAAGGGAAGTATCAAATCTGAGAGTGTAAAATGTGGTTACGAGTACCAACGAACTCGGACCCGAAAAAGACTGCACTGGCAAGGCCCAGCAGCATATACAAAAGACAAACGCGTCCTCTCGTCAGAGAGGAAGCCCAGAGATAACGGTGAAAGGAATGGTGAAGCTATCCTTGTAAGAGGCCGTGAAGTCCCATAGGGTTGTGAAATGTCGAGGCTCACACATTTTCTAGACAATAGGCTCAAGGATGGTGGTGATGTTGTCAGCCTTAAGCGCCAGCTCTCCTTTACCCCCAGGAAGATTCATGGTACTCATTTCTGTTACAGACAGAATCGACCCCAGGGCCATAGTGCGGTTCGAAGGATTAGGTCAATTAAAAATTCTAATGACCTAACCTGTATTTGAACCCGCGCCCTACCGACTTGTAGCATAGTACCTCAACCAACCACGTTACTGCATGCCCCCTGAGAGGACGGCGTCAGAGGAAACACACATTTTCACATGGCATGAAAATAAACATCGAGAAACTCCAAAGGAATTGTTTTTAGCAGAAACGGGGACATTCCTGACAAATGTATTAAGTAAGGAGATGAATGAGGACGTTTTACAGAATGTGGATGAATGAAATAATCTAGATTCGTCGCGCTCGCAGTTTTTGGTTATAAGCTCTTTGCATATTGAACTGCCTTTACTTATTTCGAGGAAGGAAGGAGGGAAACGCATCAGGTCACAACATCTCTTTAACTGGTTGGTATCTCTCTCGAGGAATCACCTGTATTCTCTTGGTCGAGACCGAAGACAATTTCGCACTCCAGTTGTCATACTCAAGCTCAGATATACTGGAGCACAAGAACTGCTCCCGCTTCTCACCTCACTAAATCCATAGGAGGAGGAATCGTTCTTGGTTAGTATGACCAGATTAAAATGCATTTATCTTTATCACTAATAAAATTTACAACCAATAATAGGTTAAGACTAATTTGCAAAATCAATACATATTATACCATATAAACCATTAAGTTTAGGCAATTTAATAATGTTAAATTATAACATCATGTTGCACTATGTATATCTGACTGTGTGTTCCATTTTTTGAAGTATGTGCAACGGCGGTTATTAATCTCATGTAGCCTCTCTTTATTGCCACTACATGTTTCTGCCTAACATCTGATGACCGTCGGTTAGGCCGAAACATGTAGTGGCAATAAAGAGAAGATGACGAGAGAATATTGTGGCATATGGGCCGTTTCCAGGCAATGGATAAGTATACACAGCCTAAAAACCCGGAATAATGGCAGAAGCAAATATGATCAATTGCTAGGTAACGGAATGTTAAACACAATCTCACTGCAACGAATACACAGATAAAAAATAGAATAATTGGCGTTTCTATAAAACGGAACGTAAAAACATCTCTATAACAATAGGGGGACTGCTAGGAGAAGGAGAAGGATTTCTCATTGTGTTCTCTGTGCGTAGTCCGTGCCGAATAATTATCTCGAGGAAAAGCGGCGCTACAATTCATTTGAGAGACGTTGACTAGAGTTGAGTTCCGAGGTTCCAGGGTGACTCAACAAGAAATGGCAAGATGCTTTCATAGTGATTTGAATTGATAGTGTCTGTGTTGAGATACGTTACCAGGAAACGGCTAGTGAAGACTGAGAATCCTGGTGCATGTTCACCGGTGAATTAGAAAGTGTGTAAATCAGCGATAGCGCTCTACTGATTGTAATCAAGAGAG
This sequence comes from Cryptotermes secundus, assembly GCF_002891405.2. NCBI lineage: Eukaryota > Metazoa > Arthropoda > Insecta > Blattodea > Kalotermitidae > Cryptotermes > Cryptotermes secundus. The sequence goes on along the minus strand of NW_019724587.1, from coordinate 1,335,196 downwards.
ACTGTATCCGAAGTGCCAATAAATCCAATCATCCGATCTATAACCCGTTATTTTCGTCACGCGTACCCTCCCTACACGTGACAATATTAATCGATGTTGCATATAGATGGTAAAAAGTGGAACGCAAAGTAAGATTTTGGTAATTACTCTAAACTCGTAAACAATATTTTAAGTTGCCTCACTATATATTTATTGAATTAGAAAATGTTACAAATTTATTTATAAACAAGAAGCATACAAATATTCTATTATGTTTTCGTGTTTATATTATACGAATTTGTACTATATTTTCCTATCACACGGGGCGCGCAGTGTAAGGTATAAACTGTCTTCGCCCGCTTAAACACTGTGGTCGTGAGTTCGAATCCCACTCACGGCATGGCTGTTTGAGTTTATTCTGTCTTTGTGCTCCTGTGCAGACAGTGGCCTTGCGGAGGGCTGATCCCTAGTCCAAGGGGTCGTAGAGAGTGTCAGAAGATTACGAAACTGAAATGGAAACGAAGTGTTTCACCGATGCCATGTGCTTCAGAGGAAGCAGGAGGAAATATGGGTGAATGATTTGTTGTTATTCAAAAATACACCAATGCAAATGTAAATTAACTTCTCATGTCAGCTCATCCAGTAATACAAAATTATAATTATAGTAATAATAATAATAATAATAATAATAATAATTATTATTATTATTATTATGCTTTAACTTGAAGGGCTGCGATTTGTAAAAGAATTCTAAGCATAGTGCTAGACATAGACCTACCTATATTTCTTTCGGATATGTTATTATGTAAAACTAAGGGTTAAGGCCAATCAAATCGCTACAATTTTAGGTCTATGGGTCAGAACTGCTTCCGTACGCGGTTAAATGTTTTGTTCGAAAATATAATTAAGTGTAGGTCAACATGTATTCTTAGACATCTAAAGAAAAGTTCATTTAACTTTATCAGCTTTAGTTATGTGGGATCATTATAAATACGTGGTAATTTAAATGTTTTATATTAGTTTCACATAATAATAAATCGATCCGTGATAATTCTTGTTCGTTATCTTAAAACTGTACGGAATTCTTCCGTAACTGTGCACCTTGTGTGCAGATTTTACGTTCCTGTTATTATTCACGAAACTTACTTGTGCACTTTTATCTATTCTGTTTGCTATACTGCTAAGTTCTTTAAAAAGTATTCATGTACTTCGGTGTATTAACAGATTTACGGTCACAGAAAAAATTAACAAACCAAAATTATGATAAATAGACATAAATAGAGTTTTATTACTGGGCCGAATGGACTGATGTGATTGCTAAGCGAACTGTAAGCCAGTATTGTAATGTGGGTTTCTAAATAAAATTTTGGGCTTTAAAGTGGTTTATGTGATTCCAGAAACATAAAAGTTTAGATGTAACAGATTCTGGGAATCATGCTTGTGATAGCCTGTTACATTCGACTTGAAATTACGTTTGCGAATGTATAATTGAAGCATGTTTTTGCACAGCTAATCATGATTAATGATGACCGATGACTGAGTCCAAAATCTGAAACAAAAACGGTTTCTCACCATTGTGAAAATGTGGATTTCATACCAGTTGAATGCTCACTGAAACACAGCTAGTATTCACTGCAGCTAACACGAAAAAAGCAGACATTTCTTAATTATATACATTTTCTGCCTTATACTGTTGATAAAAACTACTTTGGTTCGGTATTCAAATAAAACAGAAGACAGTTTTAATTTGATACATGCAATAAATCGTGCAGCCCAGCTCTGTACACAAGCCTGCCGCCACCAGCTATAACAGTTCTTCAACAGTGCCACAAAAACCCTGGAATTAAACATCGTAATATAACATTAAACTTTATCACTTCCTACGAATTATGTATGCTCGATCAAACAAAAGGATTTAATAAATTTTTATTGTTTTTTAATATCTTGGAATCCATGAATAAATTCTAAAGACACTAATATGACGTTCATTTATCTAACATACGATATAACTAATTAGCTAATTGTGTCCTTCTTCAGAAGTCGTCAGTCGTTCAGCTATTCAAGACTTTACAAATAGTTATGGAAAATGATGTTATATTATAATATAACAGGCCTACAAAAAAAATTTTTTTTTGGTGTCTAGGATTTTAGAACTAATTTTAGTTATATTTAAGGCGCTGAATCTAAATATAAAATCAGTTTTTCTCTACCAGCTCTACTTTTTTAGATCAGCGTTTTTGTAACGTGCAGTTCTACACAAAATGTGCAGTTCTAATTGTATTTTGTGCAGTTCTAAATCTCATATGCAAGGATTGGTTCCTGTATATTTGCCCTATTGTCAGTCTGCTGTCCACTGAGTTCCCCCAAAATCCACTAGATGGCATTGTCTGTCCGGTGTGAAGTGAACTTGAACGCTTCCACTAGAGTTGAGGTTAGTTTATATGTTCTCGCCGTGCAGGGTACATCGAAGTTGGCCTCGGGTGATATTTGTTTATAAAAGTAAAAGAGTTGTTATAAATTTAACCTAAAACGTACTGTGTTGAAGATTGTTGTGTTTGTGTTCCTGAATTGAAATAAAATGAGTTCAAGAAGAAGAAGTTGTATAAATCAACCTGATGTGTTTTGTTACATATGTGGAGAATACACGTTAAAAGAAAACAGAAAAACTGTTAGTGACTTTGTAAAGAAAGCTTATTTTGTATACTTTGGTGTTAGGCTTGGTGATCAGGATAAAACCTGGGCACCGCATCAGGTCTGTAAAACTTGTACAGAACATTTACGACAGTGGACTACCGGGAAAAGAAAAAGTCTGAAATTCGGCGTACCGATGGTTTGGAGAGAACCCAAGAACCACTTCGATGACTGTTATTTCTGCCTAGTAAATATTACTGGAATCAATCGAAACAACCGTAGCAAGTGGACTTATCCTGATTTAGCCTCTGCAAGACGCCCAGTTCCTCACTCAGAGGAAGTACCGATCCCAACGTTTCACCAGCTACCAGAGCTCTGTGAGGATGAGTATTTTCCCTCTAATCACCCTTCTGATTGTAATGAAGGTGACAGTGATTATGAAGGGATGTCGTCAATCCCTCAACGTTTTAACCAGGATGAGTTAAATGACCTCATCAGAGATCTCAACCTGTCAAAAGAAGCTTCTGAATTACTGGCTTCTAGGTTGAACGACAAAAATTTACTGGAACAAGAAACCAAAATTTCCTTTTACCGCACAAGAGAAACGGATCTGCTACCCTTCTTCTCTCAAGATTACAATCTTGTATATTGTCACGAAATTAGAGGACTCTTGGAAAAAATGGCTCTTCCTGAATATTTTCCCGATGATTGGCGCCTATTTATTGACAGCTCAAAGCGAAGTTTGAAATGTGTCCTTCTACACAATGGAAACAAATATGGTTCAATACCAATTGCTCACTCCACGAAAATGAAAGAAGAATATAACACCATAGCTTTGGTCTTAGAGAAGATAAAGTATCATGAACATCAATGGGTGATTTGTGTGGACTTAAAAATGGTAAATTTTCTCCTTGGACAGCAAAGTGGTTACACCAAATATCCCTGCTTTTTGTGCCTCTGGGATAGCAGAGACAAAACACACCACTGGGTTAGAAAAGAATGGCCCAAGAGAGAAAACATGTACGTTGGGGAGAAGAATATCATTAACGATCCCTTAGTTAGACGAGAGAAAATCATCTTTCCTCCACTGCATATCAAGTTGGGCCTTATGAAGCAGTTTGTAAAGGCCCTTGATAAGAACGGATCATGCTTTGCATATATAGAAATGAAAATGCCTCAGTTGAGTACGGAAAAAATTGAAGCAGGAATATTTGACGGCCCACAAATAAGACAACTCATTAAGGATCCTGCCTTCGCAAATTCGATGAACGAGGCTGAGCGAAAAGCCTGGACTTCATTTGTTGCAGTTGTCGAAAATTTTCTGGGCAAACACAAAGCTGAAAACTATGTTGAACTGGTAAACGAGATGCTTAACAGTTTCAAATCCCTTGGCTGTAACATGAGCATTAAGGTGCACTATTTACACAGTCACTTAGATAGTTTTCCTGAAAATTTAGGAGACACCAGTGAGGAACAAGGTGAAAGATTTCACCAGGATATTAAAACTATGGAGGACCGCTACCAAGGAAGATGGGATACACACATGATGGCAGATTACTGCTGGAGTTTAAAAAGGGACTGTTCTAAAATACATTCAAGAAAGTCACGAAAAAGAAGCTTCCGTAGTGTTCCGTGACTATAGTTGGTTTGACTGTTATATATAGTCGATGATTTTTTCCTCTATCTTTGTATTTAATATAATAAAATAAAAATATAATTATAATATAGTAATAAAAATTCCATGTTGAATTTTTTATTTGATCCACTGATTTAACTTAAAATAGTGTAACGTATATTTCACCAAAATGTTATATCTTAAAAATTTGAGCTCCTAGGCAAAACCTAATGCCATATTTGAATTCAGGGCATCAAATTCATATGAAATCAGCTCCAAATACCCCGTCACCAAAACAGCTGTTGGCCTTTGTTATAAATGTTTAAAAAAGTCCGCCGCTAGCCCCTACCCTTAGCCAGATGAACCCAACCAATAATAGCTCATTCCATATCTCTAAGATCCATTTTAGCATTGTCCTCCAACCTATGTCTACGTCTTCCTGTTGGTGTCTTTCCTACTAGTATCCTATTTGCATTCCTCTTCTCACCTCTCTGTACTATATGGTTTACCCATATCATCATCCTTGGCTTGTATATTCTAATTACTCTTGGCGATAAGTACAAGTTATGAAGCTCCTCATTATGCAGTTTTCTCCAGTCTCCTACGACTTCAGCCCTTCGCTCCAGTCATTCGCTTATGCAAGTACTTAAATGCTGAAAGTTTAATAATATTCTGCATATACTAGACACACGAATATCTTCTTTATGGACCTAATAATATTGCGTGGCCTCTGGGCCCATGCCAAACCACTGGTATATACGTCATCAGCAGAGCAATAAGCTAGATTGACCGAGATCGCCCAAACGGACACTATCTAAAATATCTACCTATGTTCTTCAGGGTGAGCTTGGAATATTGTGAGCCCATACCATGCGGGCTTTATGGCCGGGAACAAAGCTACTGACAAATTTTTATGGTTAGGCAGATATTAGAACAATTTCAGGAATTCAACATTTAAATACTCAGATATCACATATTTATGGATTTGTATTAATCAGTTGAGAGTGTTTGTAGGTAAACATTGCATGAAATTATGCTGCCCTTTGGGATACACGTTAAATTCGTATGCTTGTTTTCACTGAAACTCACAGATACAGTTCTGAACAGTCTACGTTTCAAATAGGGATATTGGAGGGCTCACGGGAAGAAGACAAGAGAAATCCCCTACATTGTCAATATTGTCAATATTGGATGATTGGATTTATTGATCACTCATTGTACAATCACTCGTAATCACAATAACTTAGAGTAACTCCAAAGAAATCTTTAGCCGAACCCTTCAACCCTGACTGTCCAGGACTCACTCTCTACTACTGTCTGAACTACTGATGCCAGAGTCACTCACTCTTATATAGCCTAGGGGCGGATTCCATAGTAAACACGTTCATTGCCTAGCAATGGACGTCTACTGTTGTTGCGTATTTTTGTAGGCTTTACCATGCAACGGGCTATTTACCCAGAATCCATCTCAGCTGCAAGGTTTTTATCGAGCCGTTGCCTAGCAATAGGTCTATATGTCACAGGATCTATTTAATTCTATTTTTCATTTTGTACTTTCAAGGGGCAGCGACGAGAGACTAGTCATCAGTTTACGACCAACGTTAAGACCAGTTCGGGTTAACAGCTTGTGTCACTGAAGCTCCCATAAACCTACGGCTACAACATCAATCCGAGGTATCAAATACGGTCTGTTGGCATTACGAGGCTCTGGCGGCGCAATCGCGCTCTTTTAATTTATTGCGTAATCCTGCTGACCGGGGGAGGGAGATTGCGCTGATCCCGCTATATCGGCTTGCCGCGCAATTCACATCCGTTTCAAATACAGTTGTACTTTATCTGTCGCTTCATTTTTATGACATGGAAACTGATTGCAACGCGATGACCCAAAACATACATCGCTACAGGAAACGTGGACATTAAAACGTCATGATTCCAGTATATCTCTCCAGTAAGCAAACATAAAATACTAATCAGAACGTGGTTATTTTCAGGGGCAAGCGGATTTTGAGTTTACGCCAAGAAATGTAATATAGACTGATTTATTATGAAGCAATAACCTATCAACTGGACAAGATACTGTTAACTTTTATGGAATCTAAATGCTCGTTCCGATGTTTAAAGTATCTCAGACTATGCAATATGATATGGCCCCCAGTCCCACATTCCATTACTTCAAATCAATTAGAATCACAAATATACCACGCAGCCTCTTACTTTCAGGGCTTTCGTGTAAAATTCTCTGTCCATTTCTGATGTATCCTTTCGTTCTCCTCAACCTAATGTAACGATTAACAATGTGAGACCATCGGCCTTCCAAGGACCATTGAAGGGGTCTGGCTAGAAATAGGCCGATAACAAATTTGCCAAATCAATGAAAACCGTAGAAGATGAATATAATTTAATATAAGAGTGCTTCAGAGCTAACATAAAGATTTCTTAGTATTATTGTTTTTAGATTTGCAAATCACATTGATGTTACCTTTAGAGGTTGGGAACCTCAAATACTTTTACTCACATCAAGGTAGCCTCAGAGAAAAGCAATTTGGGAACCAATGTCCTTGTTTATGCCAATGTAATTTTAAAAAAGAAGACAGACTAGCATAAATAATGTCTCAGAAATATTACAAATATGGCAAGTTCTTTGTTAGCATAAAGTGTCAATTCTATATATTGATCTGATGGATGAAATAAGGTCAATGGATCTTTCTGAAAGAAAAAAAAACATTGTATTTACCAGCACAATGCTGTGTAGCAGTCTCTACCCTTCAGTCACGTCAATTATGTGTTTGACCCGGTGAAGGAAAACGGCATAGATACCAGATTTATGTGACTGGGCTTTCCAAGAGCCACACGGCTCCCGGCAACGGTGATCCGAATATCAAATTCCAAAATTTTCTGAACGTGGCAGTGGAAAGGAACATTTATGTCACATGCCCGACAGAGAGGAAGCGAGTCCGTTATCGGAATTGTAATAAAGATATCCCATGTTGTCTGTTAGTCTTGAAATATGAGAATTACAAGGAGACGCCTGAAGCTTAAAACAAATTATGTGTAATGTAACGCACATCCCGTAAGCAGGCTATCCGCTTCCCTTAATGACAGGGGAAATCCACAAGACAAATGCAACTTGTCCCCACAGCTGTGAACGTAAATTAGTAATTTTGAATCACACTTCCATGCATGCACACGGTCTCTAATCGTAAGAGTTAAACGACACAAATTCCAATTTTAAAACTGCATGAAAGGAAGTGGCTGCTGGTTTAACTGTAAAGTGGAAAGTTGAGCATGCATATTTCGAAAACGATTCGTAACGGGAGAAGAGAAGATGGTGAAAGTCGTTAAATATTGACCAAACTTTGTCTATCAGGAAGGGCAGTTGTCGGGTACCATTACCCCCCTACACTCATCTTAACTTCTACTCCCATCCCAAGAGAACTTTCTAGTTCCCAGAACTCTTGGCTGGCCTGCAAACACAGTTTCTGCCATGAGTGGGGGGGAGGAGGAGTGAAGTGGAAATGATGTTTATCCGACTCTAAGCTCATTAAATTGCTAAACCACTTACAGAGCTGTGTTGGATGGCTATCGTGCATAAGGTCGAGCTCAAGGGCGCAAAGACATGTACAGGAGCCTGATAATTTTGTCATTAAGTAATATTCCACAACAACGATATGCTTATGAAGGATGCTAACATATACCTCTTACTTACTTACTTACTTACTTACTTACTTACTTACTTACTCATGGATCTGATACTTCTGGAGGAGCCGCCAATTCTGCAGCTACTCAAGAATTTCCCAGCATTTTATGGAACCCAAAGGTTCTTTACCGTGTTCACAAGAGCCCTCCACTGGTCCTTATCCTGAGCCAGATCAATCCAATCCATACCATTCCATATCTCCCTAAGATCCATTTTAATATTGTCCTCCCACCTACGCCTTGGTCTTCCCAGTAGTCTCTTTCCTTTTGACTTTCCCACCAATATCCTATATTCATTCCTCGTCTCCCCATTCGTGTTACATGCCCTGCCCACGCCATCGTCCTTGACTTGATCATTCTAATTATACTTGGAGAAGAGTACAAGTTATGAAGCTCCTCAATATGCAGTTTTCTCCAACTTCCTGTCACATGTAAGTTTTGAGGTTTTCACGGCGATGACAATGAAGAAAGTCGTCTTCTGGGTTTAGGCACCGTGTATTCTTCGTTTTGGCCGACGTTTCGGAGGAACGTAGCGCCTCCATCTTCAGAGCAGTTGAATGGCTTGGAATGCGGAGAGCAGTAGCTACTGCTAGCCAAAACGAAGAATACACGGTGCCTAAACCCAGAAGACGACTTTCTTCCTGTCACTTCATCTCTCTTCGATCCAAATATTTTCCACAACACCCTGTTCTCAAACATCCACAGTCTGTGTTCCTCCTTTAATGTCAGAGACCAAGTTTCACACCCATACAGAACCACAGGCACAATTTGAGTTCTGTATATGCTAACACATAACACAATTTAATTTCGTCTCATATTAGGATATAAAGTACAATATTAAATGAAAGTTCTCGAATGGGTCATTTTAATTACACGACCAACTGGTATAACATCTGTACCATTGTAGGCAGGTCTATATGTCCGACGAATGATATGGACGTTATTAAGAGGCAGAGTTACTGAGACCTCTTCTATCGCAGTAGCTTATTCGTGAGAAAGCTACATTATAATCATGACACAGAAATGTCAGTGCTGCTAGGGAGTTCAAAATACTTCATTCCATATATTGTATTTACAATATTTAAGCATCCTGTTGTATTCTACACTTCTATATGTATAATATAAATACAGTCGTAAATACAACAATTTATTGTAGTTCTTTATCCTTCTTCTTTTACACTACGTGTTTCGGCCGTAACGGGCCATCATCAGGTGTATTTCACTTACGTAGCTGTCACACTGCATGTAATTTAAAATTTAAAAACACCAGCTTTCTGAATTGTCATTGCTGCGTTTTAATCGTTCCCGATATACCAGAATCCCCTTGCTGATTTTGTCGGTTATGTTTAAAATCTCTGTTAATATACACTCGTCGATTTAAATTTATTTTTTTTTTTAATTTAAATCCATGCGAAGCAATGTTAGTCACTAGACAGCAACGTTCGATTTTGCTATTTTCTCTTGTGCTGATGTACAGAAATGTGTTTGTATGAAAATAAGAAAATAATGTTTGCGATATTCCTTGCTGGCCGATCACAGTGGCCCTACGGTCTAAGGCATGAAATATCTTCGCCCGCTCAAACGCTGGGATTGTGGGTTCGAATTCCACTCAACTCATGATATATATGTTTGTGTTTATTCTGTGTTTGTGTTAGGTAGCTGCCTTACGACGGGCTCATCCCCCGTCCAAGGAGCCCTACCGTCTATCTAAGACTGAGAAACTGAAGTGAAAGGAAGCCTTTCACGGATGCACTATGCTCCAAATGGGATCAACAGGAAAAGAAGAAGAAGAAGAAGAAGAAGAATCCTCGTTGAGCTCCACGCATCAGATTTAATTACAACGTTCTAAACAATGACGTATGATTTAACGCAATAAGACTGCAATATAAGGCGTGAATACTGAGTTCTATGATGTAATAAATGTTTACATATACAAATATTAAATGAAGGACAATGATATTTCGATTCCGTAAATGTGATATTGGCAAGTTTATGTTAAGTCCTATAAACTGCTAACCTTATCTATTTTGTTACAGTTGGCTTGTTTCCTTGTTTGGTTTATACTTCGACTCTGAAGATGGAAGAAGTACGTTCCTCCGAAACTTCGACAAAACTATACTACAACACACCTTGTCTCATACAACAGATACTCTTCACAGTGACCCCCCTGAGAATCTTGATACTCAAGTTAAGTATTGCAAGTAATTTGATAAGAGAGGTTTACTAATCTTAATACAAGTAGTATGCATCCTGCTGTGTGTTATAAACATGGTACATAAAATTTATATAAAAGTACGCGGTCTACACAACAATATTCTGTATTTAAAATAAAGTTGACACTATCGTATCAACATTTGTTTTTATTGAAGCTACATGTTTCGACCCTTATTCTGGGTCATCATCAGGCGTACAATGATACCGGTCTCAATTGCTGAATTGCATCTAACCATTTGAATCTAATTCTTCAATGACGATCCTTATTCTGCACTTGGGTGTTTTTAAGAGCATAAATTGAAAATGTCAGTTAAAATTTTAAACTACTTATGTAATAAAATTTAAAAATAAAGACTCAAGATTAAAACATAAAAGTTAAAATTGTATTAAAATGGAAATAAAATATTGTACGATAAATATCTTTAAAACTTTGTGACCGCTATGTATTGACGTCATTTTCTGGAGGTAGAAGCGACTGCAGTGTGGGGCGCATGCGCTCACGTCTTCTCACATAAGTTAGGTCGTGTGGTCTTGACCTTACTAGCCTCTTGTGGAGCTTATGCTCGTTATTCTGTGTGTCACCCAACAGGTTGTTTATTTGGAGTGATGCATATTAGACTTTCTTATGATATGTGTACGGGCTACTCCCTGTGTTGATGTTGTCGCTAAGCTGTAGCGGTTTACCAATAAAACCTGGATTATTAAGTAGAACTTTATTTCCACTCATTACACGTCCGTATCTCTTATCAACAAAGGCTACCGAGCGAGCAGTTCACCACAGGGAGGTGGCTGAGATACAAAAGTAATACTGGTACTCCGACGTAAGCCACAAGGGCCACAACTGTGGCACTCAATCCTGAGAAAATCATCGGAGCCAGAAAGTTCCCATAACATTGGAAAACCACAGTTCACGCGTAAAATATATCAAATGGAACAAAGCATGTTATGATGCATTTCTACGAAGTTGCGGGTGTTAATACGAATGATGATATGCAGTAGGGTGCAGTCATGGGTTAGAACCTGCTACCCCCGGGTGTGAGCACTGTGATTTATTTATGAAAATATCAGTTCTCTAGAGGACTAGTAATTACGCATGGAGCCTGTGGCTATGCGTCAAATGGATCAATTACTTCACAGCCTGTTATGCCCCCATAATTAATATTCAGCTTAGTATGGTTATATCTTACGTAGCCTACAGCACAAATGAACGCAAAAATTTGTAACCTCTTGTTAATCGACGTAACATTTATAAATTATAAGAGATTACACTTAAAAGTTCTTTTTATTATAATGTAGAAGTAATTTAAAAAAAAACATAAATTTCAGTAGGACTTAGCAAGTTTCACATTTACAAAATACAACACAAATAAATGAAATAGAATTAATTCTTCGTAAAGAATCGATTATATTTAGAACAGAATGAATTATTTAACAAACATAAAACGAGGAGAAAAATATTCAAACGCAATTTATTGCACAAATTAATATTTTGAACTATTGGCGTTACACTGAAACCTTTTATATCTCATTCAGATTTGTAATATTGGAGCTAATAAAGCCAGAACAAACTGTCCCATTAACCAATACATCAGTTTCATAATCGTGATTGTATTGTCCAGTCACGAAATCATATGTTATCACCGCTAAATCGCGACTGTAACTAATCTCAGTAAATCCATAATAAATTATAGCCAGTGAAATAAACATTATTTGTAATAGAGTAAAAGCTTGTCAATTGCCTCGTACATCAATTAACAAAGCTATGTGAGTTAGAAAAGCCATACATCGGGGCTTGGAACGAGGAGATAATGATACAGCATGGAGTGGAAAGGACTGAAGAGGAAGGTGGTGTAATATTTCGAGGAATAATGTAATATATTGAGAAATATCTCAAAAAAGTCGATCAGAATATTTGATGTCTTGTCTAGCACTTGAACTGAAAACGTTCCAAATAAAGACAGAGTTGTTAACGCTTCAGATAATTGAATCAGTTGGTTAGAGCTACGTTCTTCGTGCTTTTTAGCACTCATTATTTATGCTGTATTTTAGCGTCCTGTTGCACTGATTCATATTCATAATGTGTATGTATTAACAGTCTTCAAGGGCAGCAATCTCATTTATTACTTCTACATTACATGTTTCGGCAGTGTGCTGCCATCTTCAGGTGTATCGATCCGTCAACTATTTCACTGCTTACCTTTATATGTCCATTTACAAATACAGTGGAACCTCGCTTAACGAGCATAATTCGTTCCAGAATTTTACTCGTAATGCGAAACTCTCGTTAAGCGAAACAATTTTTCCCATATAAATTAATGTAAAATACGATAATGCGTTCCATACCGAACAATAATCAAAAAATTTTATGTATAACGTATATTCAAAGAAAATTGTATATACATTGTTAAGGAGCGTGAATCATCATCTTTTTTTTTTTTTTTTTGCGGAATGAACCAACCTGGAATGCGAA
>NW_019724587.1:1272429-1322502 GCF_002891405.2 Cryptotermes secundus | reverse complement strand
TTCTAGATCAGCCACGCTCACACCTCGTTCTCGTTTTTCAACGATTTTACCCTCCATCTCTACGATTATTTTTATTCTCTTATGGCTGTCTTTTTGCGGATTTTTCTTCGGGGACATTTTTGCAAGGGTTATTAAACTTTGCAGAAAAAATCACAAATAATATGTCTGAACACAAGTTTGGAAAAATGTGTGATCACAAGCGACACTAAGATGCTAGCGGAACGAGTGCTAAACACAGACTGATGTAGCAAGCGCATAATCCGGGACTTCCCCTCTCGTCACTCGTTATGCGAAACGTCGCTCGTTAAGCGAGTCACCCCCACAGTTTGTTTTGCTCGTTATGCGAATTACTCGCTATGAGAGGTGCTCGTTAAGCGAGGTTACAATGTAATATACAATTTATATACGTCCTTATATAATAATAAATTTTATGTATTTAAAACTTGTTAAAACATATTAGGAATAGGAAAATAACAAATGAAATCTGTAAGACAGCCGATACATATGAATGCAATAAAGTACTAATTATGATATTTACGAAAATAAGTCATCGACTCACGTAATGTTAAAACATTTTGGTACATATTATCAAGAGAGATTTATCTTAAATTATATGTTATGAAGCACATTTTTATAAACAATATAAAATACAAATGTTTCCACATTCTTAAAATCTTAATTCATTCCACGCACAGAAAATGAAAGAAAGAAAGAAAGCTGTCAGACATTTTTAGGCAATCTCAACCTGCGTTTGCAAATGTAAGATGAAGATAAATTTGTCCCTGAGCTTAATTACGAACCACACCATGAAAGTGTATGGGGGCTGGAGGAGCGATATAGGCCCGCGCATCCCAAAACCTGTATGGAGATGGTAGTGAAGAAGGAAGCTCTGCCGGGACCGGAAACAGAATCTTGACTTTCAAATGACCTTTTTTTTTTTAATTTTTATTGGGGGTGGGACTAAGTCCCTTGTACTGCGGCCACTTCTGGCATATTGTACCAGCGATTCATGATAGGTGAGGGTGATTGTGGAGCAATTGGTGGAATGAAGATTGGCAGGGGAAACCGAAGTACTCTGAGAAAACCTGCCCCAGCGCCACTTTGTCCACCACAAATCCCACTTGACCAGACCCGGGATCGAACCCGGGCCGCAGCGGTGGGAAGCCAGCGACTAACCGCTTGAGTTATGGCGCGGCCACTTCAGATGGTCTAACCCATAGGCAAGTCACCGAAGAGTACTTTCTTCTGGGACACAACGCCGTGTAGTCTGCTGAAAGTCAACCGATGTTTCCGCGGAATATATTGTCTCCATTTTTAGGGTCGAAGAATAAGTCGAGCAAGATACTAGCATGAAAGCAGTGGGCAAGCATTTATTTACTGGCTGTGCCAAGCCAGTTCTCGAGTTTGTCTTTATATAAAAACATCTCACGTATTGATTTACAGTTCATGTCCCCAGGTTCAAAACTGCCTGTTCAGAGAACACCGTCAGAAAGACAGCAGACTCATCAGATACGGGATTCCTGCTGGAGAGCAGGCAGAGGAGACTTAGTGTTGGCTGGACGAGTAATCCCTATTGTGGTAGCGGTTTCATCACACTGTCCCACAGAATGCTGTCGTTTCTCATATTCTCCTTTGATCCAATCTGTGCTCAAACACATATCGCCACAATTAATTGTAACCCATCAACATGTTTCCGACCACAACGGAGTGACCCACTCTGCTTCGGGGTGGCAGAACGTGAGAGAACAACGCGGCATTTCACACAAACATAAACACAGTACACAGTGTTGCAGACAGATGAAATGCATTATGATCTGCTAGAAGCCATATGTTGATCCACACATAGCAGATTACTATTGTCAGTATGTATTTGTATTCAATAGTGTTAGAGAGATGTTGGCAACTGCAACAAATAAGGTTCTTGAAGATGCGTTAAGTCCGAGAAGTTTCAAAGAGATATTGATGTCCTTCCTGTTTTTCGGTGTTCAAATAGTTTGAAATTTCATACAGCTTTTTTATTTCAAAACGATATTACGAATTATATTATATTAAATATATATTAAGTATATTATATAATTTAAAATATCATCGTAAATATAATAAGAGCCATGACAGCGTATTCGATATAGCGACTAGCTACGGGCTGGGCGACCAAGAGGTCGGAGTTCGAGTCCAGGTAAGGTCAAGAATTTTCTCTTGCCCACGTCGTCCAGAGAGGTTCTGGGGTCCACCTAAACTCCTATCAAATGGGTACCGAAGGTTCTTTCCCCTGGGATAAAGCGGCCGGGGCATGAAGCTTATCACTCACTTAAAACTAGTATCGAGGTCATGAAAATGTGGATCTATACACCCACTCCCCATATGCCTTCAAGGTGTAGTGCTTAATTAGTTAAGCACAGGGGGCGACTTTTTTTTTTTAATTCGCTTAGTGGATGGTGGAGTCCAACTGGGTTCACGGCGGTCACTGGTTGGCCTATTGTAGCCTGCCCCGGGTAATTATGATGATGGAGAATTTGGTGGAATGAAGATTGGCAGGGGAAACCAAAATACTCGGAGAAAACCCGCCCCAGCGCCACTTTGTCCACCACAAATCCCACTTGACCAGACCCGGCATCGAACCCGGGCCACCGCGGTTGGAAGTCAGCGACTAACGGCTTGAGCTACTAAGCGGCCTCTGGGGCGACTTTACCCTTTATCGTAACTGTAATACACACGTTTCGATGCTTCTTACATACCAGCTTTAGATGCATTATAAATAATTAAAACCTATGCATTATTTTAAATAATATACGTGTATTACAGGGGATGGACAAAAATTTGGAAACAGCTCGTGAAATGTATGCCTGAATTGAAGTGTTTATTTTAGTGACGTTTGTAAGTCACGATGTCGTATCTGCCCAACACCACTACCTGTACAACCTCCGCAATACGTTAACAGAACTTGCCAATGTTTTGCAGGAAGAATGGTATAAGAATCCCTTTCAAATTTTGAATTGTTTCATTTTTGGTCCGTTACACTATCAATCACAAAGTCAATAGAAAGTCCGTCGAGTGTAACAATGTTTTTTAGGTACTTCTTTATCACTTTTGCCTTACATGTTTCGGTTTAATAAAACCATCACTCGACGGACTTTCTATTGACTTTGTGATCCTTTTCAAACCACACAGGACCTCTATTTATCCATTCCAAGGAGACTGCATGCAGTTCTGCAAGCCAGAGGTTGTCCTACTCCATATTAGTCACGGTAATGTGTTTTTGTTGGGTGTTTCCATATTTTTGTCCATCCCCTGTATATGCTTGTATATACTGCATAAATTATGTCACAATTCACAGCATTATTGGGTTTTTTACTTTTCCCATCGCCCGTAATTGTAGGTAATAGAGGGCACTCTAGGTAATAGAGGACACGACGTTTCGGTAACTGGATATTTTACCGGCTTCAGATAGTTTCCGAAACGTCGTATCATCTCTTACATAGAATTCTGGAAGATGGAAAAAGCCCAAAAACCTAGTAATTCTGTGTGTCAACCATCATCGTCAGAACCCTTTAGAATCTATATTTCACAACTGTAATACATATTTTAATGTTTCTTTTAGCCCGATTTTACATGCGTTCAAAGAATTTAAAACAATATATTAATTTGAAATAGAATATTACCAATAATTTATTATGTATGCACTGTATGACAATTCATATTGTCAAGTATATCAGTGACTACAGATGGGGTTTGGGTCGGATGATCGGTTTGATTAACACGTACTATCAACTCGTACTTCTAAGCAATAGAGCGCTATCGCTGATAGTTCATAGTTACCCACGGACCAGGATTCTCAGTATTCACTAATCGTATCTTCGTAACGGAATTAAAACTGTCTCACTCTGACTAAATCTTCTAATCACACACTGAGCCTTCACAGGCCGACTTCTAATTTTCATTCTACTGACTTCCCTTGGTTATCTTCTACCTACAGCTGAACTCAGTTCCCATTCTCTTGACTCTGATGTAACTTCAAACTGGCTCCCTTATCTACCCGCGGCACGGACCACGCAGCACAGAAAACACAAGCTCCTCTATTGTAGTAGAGGCTTGTTACCACGCAGTTCCCTGGCAGTGTCGGGGA
The DNA here is from genome assembly GCF_002891405.2 of Cryptotermes secundus. NCBI lineage: Eukaryota > Metazoa > Arthropoda > Insecta > Blattodea > Kalotermitidae > Cryptotermes > Cryptotermes secundus. The sequence continues at coordinate 1,318,379 of NW_019724587.1, read as the reverse complement.
GGGCCATATAGAAAATCTTCCATTCTTGTCGTGTATTATTATAGCCGCGTGTTTATTAGTCCGATATCCAGCAACGGCTGTCCTTGTATTGTTGAGATCATAGCTTCGGGACTGTGTTTACCGAACCGTTGCCTAGCAACGGTCATTTGTGTCATAATACGTACTTGAACATAAATAACAATATCTGAGGCGATTTTACGACGCCTACTCTTTATTCAAATGTTTAAGTTAATTTGTTGAGGCTAGCAAAAACTAAAAATTTATTTCTACATTTTTAATGATCCGTCATTTTACTAATTTTCCAATACTGTACATTTCCATTCTATAGCTTTCATATAGCAGCCCAGAATCTTGCATCACTAAGTTGACTGTAACTGTTTACATATAAACAATATTTCATAGAGTATTTTTATTTGCTAGCCTCCGATCCATTTCCATGCATTATTTCGGGTGTAGTTTATGCGTCATTGCCACTATGCAGGAAGCGAAATACAAGTTTCGTGTATTTGTCCGAATTTTGTTTCTCATTCCACAGAGACTAAATTGTCTTGTCATATCTGCATATTTTGCATAGATGCATTGTTACACAACACTTCAGGACACCGCGCTGTGTCGATCCCTATCCGAAGTTTGCACGGTCGGGTAGGTTGGTATTATTAACAGCAGGAAATTGAAAAATCACGTGGTGCCTTTAGAGGCAATATATCTAAAACGAATTTCATGAAAATCTGGATACACTGATGCCGAAGACTATTTTTTTTAACAAAAACGTAGTTGTCTGTGCTTAAGAAGGTCTATTAAGCTTCGATATTATGGCGTGTTCTGATGTACTTATCTATAAAGCAAGTAATGTAACGAGTTAGACAACGCATCGATACACAACAAGATCAAAGCAAGTTATTAATGAAGCGAATTTGATAACAAAGGCAATATTGTTAACATCCGATTTGCCTGGTCGGCTTAGAATGAATGCTCTTGTACAGAGTGTACAATACAGAACATTTCCTCTTAGCAAGGCACAATTTTTGGACTTGAGAGAGAGAGAGAGAGAGAGAGAGAGAGAAGTAAAAAGAGGCTGTATAATGTGGACGGATACAATTTATACCATCCATCCAAATATTATCAAGACCATCAAATGAAGGCTGGAATATGTATGCAACACGCATGGGAGAAACTAGCGACGCGCGAAAGTATAGTGGGGAAAACTAAAATGAATACATCCTCCATATGGGAAAAATCACATTGGGCCTCCATACACAACAGAGAAAATACTGTCACGATTTATGTGTGTGACTACAGACGGAGTTTGGTTTGGTGAATTGGATTTATTGACCACTTGTATACACTATTAGGAACTACAAGTAATTACAGCGCTGTCGCTAATCTCTATGCTTTGAAAATTACCATAATACCTGCTAAACCTTTTTTCCAGCCTGCTGTGTCAACAGCCGTTCCCTAGCAACGGCTTCTAACAGTGGAGGTAATTCCGCTTCTCGCGCACAGGTCCTCTTGTCACAGTTGTCTGTGCAGAACTCTTGTCAACTGACAACTCAACTAACTGGGTCACAGGCTAGCGGCCATTTCAGACCAGCTTCCTAGTCTCCTCTTCACAGACTGACTTTCAAATGAACGCTCTCTCATCAACCAGCCACTTCCATCACTTACCTCAACTGAACTGGACACAAATGACTGCAGCTCGGCTGGTTGTCTTCGTTATAGAACCTCGGGGCGGACACATGAGAAAACACCGGTTCCGAAAATCCTTCAATTATTCTCATGGGCGGGTGACTAGCGATAGACTAGACATCGTTTCCGCGGGAACTTGTTTACCGAACCGTTGCTTAGGAACGGGTGGTATTTTATCCGCTTATTGCACAGCCACTTCTGTACTCGTCCGTTTAGAAGTCTCTGCACAGCAACATGTCTATGCGCCACAAATATTTAGTGATCTTTACTTTTACGTCCACTTTCCACGTTTAATTTTAAATATGTATTGTACGTAACTCTTAGAGGTGAACCGAAAGGGGTTAGACAAGATATATAGAGATAATTTTAAAATTAAAATTATACCATCAGGTTTCAAAGTTAGAATGACTTTCACATGTGCGTTTCACTTCGTGTCAAACCAAATATTCGTTGTTATATTTATATTTATTATTACATGCAATATTGTGTTGTTTGATAAGTACTTGACAGGCCTATGGATTTATTAGGCAAAGTACATTACAATCTGATGCTCATAATGATCTCAGTAAAAGTACCATCAAGTGTAGCGCATATTAGGCAATTTACTTCACGGCTTTCATATATTTCGCCCATATGGGTCACATTATGAAGGAAAATATCTTATGCTGGTGTAGGCGTAGGAGGTGAAGAAGGGCCTTTTTTTGTAAGCCGTTGAATTGCATCTCCGAGTTAATTGTGAGCAAGTCGCGGGCCAATAAGGACGTTGAGACAGAAGCTCAGGGTTCTACGGCGTTGGAAGCCGTTACTAGAAAACCGGTGAAAGAACAAGACGCTTAGAAGACTTATTGCGTGCTTTAGTGAATTGCAGAGTGTGTAAATTAGCCTTAATGCCAGAGTTATTTGTACTTACGGTCTATAAGTGTTGAACAAACCCAGTTACCAATCCAAACCCTGTCTAGAGTCACTGAAACACGTGTCAATATTAAGAGGCATTATAAAAGTTATTTTGTGAGGGTATGGACTAGGTTCAAGTACCTCAGGATAGGGTCCAACCTCAAGATCTATTCAGTATCTTTCAGACTGCATGAAAGGGGGTATTTATTGACTGCCCCAAGGTGTCAATATTACAATTATTGTTATACGAGGATAATAAGTTGATTTCTGGTGGTTTAAGAAAGAACCAGTTTTTTAAAGGACCATCCTTTATGGAAGTAATTTAGAGAGCCTTAAATGCTGTACATCCGATGTATACTGCAAAAGGGTTGCAATATGAGTCGATGTAGGGCATACACAGTCCACGTAAAATAACAACACACAACACATGATGCAAATTCGCAATTTGGGCTCTTGGCATCATCTGCTGATGAAGAAGGACAGATGATCAATAGAATCATGTACAAATGGGGCTTCTGTATGAATGTATCGGAGGAGACGCCATGTCCCCAAAGTATCCATCAAACACAATATGTTTTGGTGTTATTATGTTGTGTGAAAGTGCGAACACTGAATCCGCCGGCCCCCTCCCCCCGCCATGCTGCGAGAAAGGGCTAGAATAGCGGGATGGCAACTCGTACACGTCAACGAATCAACGAATCAACGAATGACTAGCAACTACCGTCAAGGGTGTATGTGACGCACAGCATTCCCGTATTAGTGCCAGGTGCATCCTGGCTAGTTCGGTTGGTTGGTGAAAGTCGGCCCATAACAGAACTGTACTCGTATGTAATAATGTTATGTGTATTAGATGATGACTGAGTTCGTTGATCATTCACAAGTCGTAACTACGCCTAAGTATAACAAGCTTTGCTGGTTCTCACACTACAAATCACTCAACACTGGATCTTCTCAGTCTGCTTTCACTAGTCTTTATTACCAGTTTCCTGGCAGGGGGACCGCCTCTCTGGTCCAGTGTCAAAGTTCCTGGCTACAGACCCAGAGATCCGGGTTCGATTCCCGGTGCTACCAGAAGTAGTGGGTCTGGAACGGGGTCGACTTAGCCTCGTGAGGATAATTGAGGAACTATTTCAAGGATAGAGAGGCTGAGGTGTAGAAAACCGAAATTACCGGCTGTGGGGACCCGTTACACTGACCACGCGAGACTCTCTATCCGCTACAGTTGGCACTAACTTCGCCGACAAGTGGCGGTAGCTCGGTCGGTATAGTTCACTTGCGGACTAAAACCACGTTGTTTGTTTTGTTCATTTGTTCCTGGCAGCGGATTTATCATAGTCTCACCGTAACTTCAAATATTACTGTAACTACAGCACAAGTACAGTCTTCAGCTCACACACCAAGTCTTTTGGCTCAGTCTCCCTGAATTCCGAATTCCGAAGTACGACGATTCTGCGACTCTGTCTAGCCTGCCTGAGTTTCTGGTTATATAGCACAGTGTCGGACCAGAGCACAGAAAACACGTCAACGGCCTTGCAATTGATGTTCTTTATTTTTGCGTATTCGTTGGAACGTGTTTGCTGAGTCCTTGCTTAGCAATGGGCATGGCGCGGACCCACAAAGAAAACACCTCTTGTAATACTTGTTCTATTGTTGCGGGTGTGCTTACAGAGTCGTTGCCTTGCAATGTCTATATGCGTCACAATATGTTCCGTGCATCTCCCATGTTATCCTAAAAATATGTAGCACGTTAAAGTCTAGTTTTGCTTTTAATTTGTAAGTTCGGGGGCTATGCGAATGAAGTAAGGGACAGATACTATAGGGGACATGGTTTAGTAACTGCGCAGTGAGTGCTCGCTCACGCGGAAGAGTGGGGTTGTCCTTCGGTCAAGTCGGGCCCGATTCGTGACTTGTGTTCCCCTTCATGGGGGCGCTGTCTTGAAAACTTCGATGCAGGTACAAAGTTATACAAACAAAAATCTCCTTGGTTTGAGTCCGTAAGCGAACTATACTGACCGAGCGACCGCCTCTCGTCGGCGAAGTTGGTGCCAACTTTAGCGGATAGAGGGTGTCGCGTGATCAACGCAACGAATACCCACGGCCATTAATCTCGGTTTTGTAGACCGGAGCCGCTATTTCCTCGAAATAGCTCCACAATTATTCTAACGAGGCTGAGCGAACACCATTCCAGACCGACTACTTCTCAGAAAATCTGGCAGCCCCGGAAATCGAACCCGGAACCTCTGGGATCTGTAGCCAGGAACTTTGACCACTAGACCACATAAGAGGTCTACAAATTTATACTCCAACGTTAATTATCAGTACTGAGAACTAAGTGAATGTTGGTTTGTTTTAAGGAATATATGAACTACCTAGGACATGCAGTGGCTAATGTTAAAAAAAATGTGGATGACGAATTGAAAAGGTCGCGGAATGATGGTGATGTGGCACGCTGTTTGCTGCTTTCACACATCAGTCAAAAGACGATTCGACGTGGTTATTAAATGGAACGTACTGAAGTATTATTAATTAAACTGTGTGCCGAGAACACTACGACAGTTGAAATGTTTAGTGCGAATTTCATAGCTATTAATATTGCCTCAGGCGTGGAACAAATAACACAGGAACTAGCAGTGCGTAATTTGAGCACAGCATTTCCATATTTGCAGAGAATAGAAGAAGAAATTATAGTAACTAATTATTTAAATAAGTGATGTGAACGTACACAGGTTCTAAATTCCGCCTCTTAACAAAGTATGAAGTATGGGAAACCTACGATAAATATTTATACATCTGCTTGAACTCCAACCATTCGGAGGCGTAATCTGTAGAAATGGCACGGTATGTCACGCAGTTTGGTAGGCGGGACGCTAAGGTTAAGTTGAATGTTATGCTATTGGGCGGTGTTGGTGTGAACAGGGCTGAAACGGTGAAGCACTGAGTCCAGCGTCGGAGATGTTTTACTGACGATGTCACACAAGCTGATTTTATTGACGTTAATCCTCACAGCTGTTCTCGTTATGTCACTTCATATTTTCACTTTTATTCCGTTTATGACAACAGAAACCATGGCGACGACACAAACACGCACTAACACAAAAGGTTACGTCAGAAGCCATTACCGACATTGCGGCTCAAGAAGGACCTTCTTCTCCAAAAAGAAAAATTGATTTGGTTTATATGGTAAGGGTAAGAAGGTAACATTTTCCCTGTGCTTAATTAATTAAGCACTATTCCATGAAGACATATAGGGGACTGGAGGCACAGCTCCACCATTCTTGACCTCAACAGCAGATGAATGTGAGTAATAAACTTCACGCGCCGGCCGATTTACCTCAGCTGAAATTGGGCCCTGTATCATGGGAGAGGAGACAGCCAGAGCCGGGCTGGGAGCTATGGATTCTGGAAATCGAACTCAGGACGTCCAGCCCCTAGTCCGTCACTATACTGACTGAGCTATCCCGACTCCTTGGTCTAAACGGCGGAAATTAAAATATGTCGTAGCAGTTTAGGAACGCAAGATATAGAACGGAAACTATTATTATGCAAGGTTTACGGAATAGGAGTTCGCCTGACAAAGTTTGTTGTTTAAAATGTTAAGGGAAGGATTGTTATTGCAAACACAACGAAACAAGTGGGCCACTTATATGACTTCTTGATCCAACATGAATTACGTGTATTTCCGTAATTTTCTCTCATACACAAATATAAGGCGACTGCACAAATACATCCACATGTTCTTTCCGGGAAGTAACCTGCCAATATTCTGTGCAAAAAATGATTAATGAATAATTAAAGGTTGCGAAAACAAAACGGCCGGTCATGGCAGCCGAGCTGTCTGAGGCATGAACTATCTTCGCTCTTCTGTGTTTGTGTTGTCCTGTGTTAAGGTAGAGGCCTTGCGACGAGTTGATCACTCGTTCACGGAGTCCTACCGTCTGTGAAATTATTAAAATGAAAACAAAAAAAAAATACACACCGTAAAGGTACAAGAGGTGAACGGAGTTCATGGAGGTAGGCCTAGGCCCACTGGGGCTGTAGTGCCAAGGAAAAAAAAAAGGTACAAGAGGAATGGTTTAAGTATGTAAACAAAAAGTCAATATTCGGATAAATTCATGGATGAATTTCTGTGAAAATCTGATATTGATTTAATGGCTTTCGCCATGTGATGGCATGACACAAGCCGTGTCAGGGGAAAAAGTGCTGGGTCAATTATTACGCGTCGCAGAGGGATGTGGCGCCAAACGCACAGATCACACACCTAAGGGCATACTAAAATTAGCTGAAGCTAATTAGTTACCCTGCTTCCAACCACAAACAAGTCTATCAGCAAAATAACATTTAATTCGTGCCGTAATTGAAAGCATAAACGAATTCAGACTTTGGCAATATTTGACCGTTTTCGAAAACATACGATATGAAAAAACCGCTTATATATATTCTATAATGGGACATAGTTTATCATTGACTGTGTGTGTTATGAATGGAAAGAGATCAATAGAAGTGGTTGAGGGCAGGATCATAAAGAAACGAAAGGTACCACGCTTCAGTCAGCAATGCTTTCTCGACCGTTGCTGGAAAATGTTTCGTATCATGCATATTCAGTTAAATAGTCATTTGAAATTGTTCCTCAAGGGCTATAATGCAGACCGGTGGAGCGGGTATCTGTGGGAACCGCAGTTAGCTATGAGAAGAGCTAAAATTTTCGTCTGAAATTTCAATGGACATTTCACTAGCACACTATATTGAAGTGTATATATATATATATACATTAAAGGCCGCGCCATAGTTCAAGCGGTTAGTCGCTGGCTTCCCACCGCGGTTTCGATCCCGGGTCTGGTCAAGCGGGAATTGTGATAGACAAAGTGGCGCTGGGACAGGTTTTCTCCGAGTACTTCGGTTTCCCCTGCCAATCTTCATTCCACCAATTGCTCCACAATCACCCTCACCTATCATCTGGGGCTGGTACAATAGGCCAGAAGTGGCCGCAGTACAAGGGACTTAGTCCCACCCCATTAGCAATGAAAAAATAAAAAAATAGTCCCACGCTACTAGAAATAAAATATATATTTATACATTTACAATTTCAGATTATGCAGATTAATGTGAAGGAAATAAGAAATAAATGTGTAAGATTTGAGGTTTCCGTGGCTGTGACTGTTAAGAATGCCATCTTCTGGGATGTGGGGCCGTGTAGATTTTGTTTGAACCTACGTTTCAGAGGAAAGTATTGCTTCTATCTTCAGGGCTGCAGACTGCAGCCACCTGCTCACTTGGCTCCTAGCTCGAGGATTTTTCTACCCTGAAAGTGGAGGCGATACGTTCTCTGAAACGTCGGTTCACACATGATCTACACGGTGCCCCGTCCCAGAACATGTCATTCTTATGAAATGAATGTGTTCATACGTTTACATTTTATTCCATATGTTATTTCTACATTTTATAACGCGTTTAGTTCTAGTGATTGTGACCTCTAGAGACGTTGCGGTTTCTTAGGTCGTAATTACGTGCTGCTGATCTTCAAGAAAGAAGCAAAGAAATACTTGGCGTAGACGATAAACTTAGGCAAGACAGTTATATTTATACTAACGCACTAAATTCAATATAACAAGAAGAGGCACAAAACGGAAATGGTATTTACAGGAAGTCTTTCTGCAAACATGGACAGTGTAATATTGAATCCAAACATTCCTGCCGCTGTTTCCACCTTCAGCTCCTATTCATAACTGTTTGATTACGAACATAACGATAGATCACGAAATGATAGTATGTGTTCAACCAATCGTGGATATACACGGTAACGTAGTCGGTTGAGGCACCATGCTATAAGTCGGAAGATCCAGGACTAGAGTCCCGATGAGGTGGATTTTTCCAATTTACCTAATCCTTCCAGCAGCATTATGGTCCTGGGTTCGCCTAAACCTCTAACAAAAATGGGTATCAGGAATCTTCCTGGGGGGTAAACGGCGGTCGATGCGTAAGGTTGACAACCTCACCGCCATCTGTGAGCCGATTGTCTAGAAAATCTTGGAGCCTCAACCTCTCACAACCCTATGGGCCTTCAGGGCCTGTTACAGGAATAGCTTTATCTTTCTACCTTTTTCCATACAAATATACAGGATATACATGTAGAAGGCTAAGATTTATTCTTCTGTCTTTATTTTCCTTAGTCATGAATTCTTGACACTCATGGACTGGAGCAGACGATAGGGGCTATGTTATTTTTTTATTGCTAGTGGGGTGGGACTAAGTCCCTTGTGCTGCGGCCACTTCTGGCCCAGATGGTAGGTGAGGGTGATTGTGGAGCATTTGGTGGAATGAAGATTGGCAGGGGAAACCGAAGTACTCGGAGAAAACCTGCCCCAACGCCACTTTGTCCACCACAAATCCCACTTGACCAGACCTGGGATCGAACCCGGGCCGCCGCGGTGGGAATCCAGCGACTAACCGCTTGAGCTATGGCGCGGTCATAGTGGCCATAAAAGACACTACAAGTTACCTCTGTTTTAGCTCGTATTTCAGTCCCCAAATTTATCTTGGCGTGGCAGCACTGTTTGTTCCGCCATACTGCCTTCACAGAACGTTTCAATATCACATAGTGCATATTCAGTAAAAACGTGGTTTCGAAGTGTCCATAAAGGTCTGCAGTATGTAAGAGTGGATCACTGGTATTGTTATTTGCTGAAATGTTAGATACAGGTGGAAGTTATCGTATTTTCCCAATAAAATGAAAAGGCGCTAGCAAGCACTAAGCGGTATGGCGACACAACTTACTCAGTGCCGTGAGGTTGATGAACTGGACGACGGAGCAGCCCTCCCGCACTTCGATATATGTGATTTCGCATTTGTACACAGCTTCATCAGCCACCTGCAAGTGCTTCACCTCCAGCCTGGATTCCGTGTCGTTCTGTTTGTAATGCAGGCTTGCCCTGTAACGAGAACATCAACACATGAAAGTGATCTATCTTCTAAAGGGGCAGCATATCCTTCACGCAGATCTGCGCGAATGCAAACAAGTACAGTATGATACACTTTATATATAGAACATCCATTACTTAAGTATAGTCAAAATCTGAGGGCATTTGTGACTTGGCAGTTCTGTTATATCTTGCTAAAGCGTAACCCATTTATATTACTTACGACGAGAGAGCAATACGTAAATATTGAACGTCAGTATCATGAAGTGTGTGCAGTGAAACGCAATGTAGAGAATGGAGAATGACTCATACTTCATACTAAGGGAAGCATTTCCATGGATTGTCACAACTACACTTTTAAGTTGAGTTATACGTCAAAGCAGCCGTTGCGTTGGTGTAGCCCTGTGAGTCGTAGAAGATGAGCAAAAGTGATACCCGATGCCTGGGGGTATAAATTCGCCAGTCTGTTACTACAGATCCTAAATAAAGAGACCTGGCCCTCCAGGGTAGGATTTTGACGCTAGGCCGACGACCTTGCTATGTAAAATTTATTCTTGCGAAATTCAAATAACGGATCAGATCTGACAGAATCTTCTAGGAAGGCTATGGATGAAAATGGGCTGATTTGCAAATGATGAAGATATATCAAAACACAAACATTTATTAGGAATTTAACTCCAAGGTTAAGCGGCCTCCGTAGTCTAGAGGTAACGTTCCCACCTCATGACTCGTAGTACGCGGGTTCAAATACCCGGCGGAGGTCGTCGAATTTTTAAGGGCGGAAAAATTCAGGGAACAAGTCCTCCGGGAGGGACTTTAAGCCGTGGGTCCCGTGTCGTAGATTTACGGCACGTAAAAGAACCTCATGTCTCTAGGAGACCTCTGAGCAAAATTAGGCAACATTTCCCACCTAAGTAGTTTCCAATTCCTCCGGTAGATGGGGGAAGTATTAGGTACCACTACCAGAGGAGGGGGGACCTCTCTGACAGAAAGGGACTAACTATTAGATACCACTGCCAGAGGAGGTTGGAACCTCGCTGGCAGAAAGGGCTGATAGTAAGGACCAGTACCGGTAGGGTATGGAGACAGTAGAAATTAAAGGTGGACGCACAATGGACCACTAACCGGTCTAAGTGCATGGGGAAACCCACCCCCTCAATACGGAACTCCAAGGTTTCCAGATAAATTTAACTCAGCAATGAATTTATATTCTCTACCGAACATTGAAAATTGTTACCTATCCCGGTCTCCAGATTAAAGTGCTATCGTATGCAGCTCTTTTATGTACACAAAGTTGGAATAGACAGATAAAATGGAGGGGGTATTGTCACACAAACAACTGCTTCTAATATTGCACCCACAACATGTTTCGGCTAAGATACACCATCATCACGTGACACGTGAGAAATAAAAAAATGGTGATGGAATTCATGCGAAGCTATAACGCTTGCAAAGGTAAAGCTACCTCTGTAACAAGCCGTGAAGGCCCATAGGGTTGTGGGATGTTGAGGCTCACAAATTTTCTAAATAATCGGCTTAGAGTAGGCGGCCAGGTTTTGACCCTTACTTTCCGGCTGCTTTTACCAAGAGGAAGATTTCCAGTACTCATTTCTGTTACAGGTTGAGCCGAACCCAGGACAACAGTGCGGCTGGAAATATTAGGTCTATTGAGAAATCCAGTGACCTCATCGGGAATCGAACCCGCGACATTCCGAATTGAAGCATAGTGCCTCAGCCAACTACTCGACCGCGCGCCCCACAATGTTGGTATGAATTTGAAGAATTGTTTGTTAAACTACTTCGGATATGACTTAATACCATTAACATATTAGATTTAAACTTAGAAATAAGCATACACGCATTAAATTTGAAAACTGATTATACAACACACACATCTGAGATTGTCAAACAATTTAAATACGGGGAACAAAGTTCTGAATTCTAAAACCCAAAAGATGAGGAGGAAGTTTCCAATTCTGTGTTAACATATAAGTGAAACTTCATATGACCTGTGTAAGCCTAGTTTTGCCGGGATTATTCCTCACTGTGACATATGTTATACACTTCTGAATTATAAATACGTATATAAAATGGGTGACTCAGTGAATATAAGTAATTAAAATCATATTTAAAACAAGGAAACTTTACAATAAAAGATACAGAGTGATAACTTCTACTCTACTAAATTCAGTCATAATAGAAAGGCATAAATTTAAATTTACTTTTATATACGTAATTTATGAATACATATTTACTTACTCATGGAGCTGAGTTCTTCTGGAGAAGCCGCCAATTCAGCAACTACTCAAGAATTTCCCAGCATTTTATGGAACCCGAAGGTTCATTACCGTGTTCACAAGAGCCCTCCACTGGTCCCTATCCTGAGCCCGATCAATCCAATCCATACCATCCCATCCTATCTCTCTAAGGTTTATTTTAATACTGTCCACCTACCTACGACTTGATCTTCCCAGTGGCCTCTTTTCTTCTGGCTTTCCCACTAATATTCTATATGCATTCCTCTTCTCCCCCTTCGTGCTACATGCCATGCCCACGTTATCCTCCTTGACTTGATCATTCTAATTATACTTGGAGAAGAGCACAAGTTATGAAGCTCCTAATTATGCAATCTTCTCCAGCCTCCTGTCACTTCATCTCTCTTCGGTCCAAATATTCTCCTCAACAGCCTGTTCTCAAACTCCCTCTGTTTACGTTCGTCCGTTAATGTTAAAGACAAGGTTTCACACTCATAGAGAACCATAGGCAAAATTATAAATATAATACAGAAAAACGTAATAAAATTGGAAGATAGGTGTGCACCAGGTTATCCGATTTTACGAGAAACTGCAAAATACACAATCAGAAATCTAAAATTGTCTCTTTTAATGTGAAAACGTGAACATTTTGTGTATAGATTTTCCCAATATTTTTTTCCCTACGACTCACTTCTCCGCTATAGCGTATAAAACAGTAATCATTATAGTCGCTACAGCCGATAATTATCAAATGTATATTATACTGTAAACAGCAAATGTTACTTCCCCACGACATGTCATTAACAATTTGCTAGAAACAATCGACGTAATCTTTATCACATTCAATAATACAGCACAGCAATATATCCTCAGAATCCAGCATTCTCTTCTTTAACATTTTGGTATCTACCTCTTTCTTCATAGCGGTAACTAACCACACAACTATTTAACCCCATTAAGCCGCGCCCTCTTTGAGAAGCCACCAGTTGCTCAACTACAAATTTACCAGAATTTTGTGGATCTCTATGCACAGCCAGATTAATCGAGTTCATACCACCCCATCCTATTTCTCATATATACATTTTAATATTATGCTCACCCATATGTCTAGGTCTTCCTAGAGGTATTCATAATTCTAATAATCAGAGATAAGTGCTTTATAAGCAGATAAGAAATCTGATATTTCAGTTCCGAGGGTCCACACCAATTCAGATTGCAACGACGCAGTCCTACTTAGTGTCCAGGAATGACTTCCTCTCTGGGCACAAATAAACAAATCTGACTCTGTACGCCCTACAGAAGCATCAGAAAAGGAGCGAAAGGTTCTCCTTTATAAAATCATCTATTAGAAACACACAAGTGTTACCCGGTGCAGTTCAAGTACACAATGGTCACAACGGTGCAAGCGGGAAATTTAAACCGATTTCAAGCGTTGCGCTAATTTATCGGTTTCATCTCAGCTCAATTCTCGATATCCTGCCCTAAACGTCCATTTAAACCATCTATGATCATAAGAACTTTCTCCTGAAATAGAAACAATACAGAAGCTTCGCAAATCAACGTTTCGATTCAAAATTATAGTACAGCAAGAATTTATACGCAGAAGCTGAGGCCACTATGTTCCTTAAAAAGTTGTAACTTATAACAAAAAACTGGAAGGAACGACAAGTTGAGAGTAAACACAATTAAATATCCTCTATGTATAGTAGGTATTGTGTGACCTTTTATATTTTGACACGAGAGATGAAAGCCGGAACAACAAACCCACAAAGGACATCCATTGCTAGGCATCGGTACGGTAAACACGTTCCCGCGGTAATGAATAACCACGCAATAATAGAGATTTTTTTAAAGCAGTGTTTCCTATTCGAGCAATGCCGAGGCTATATAGTGAGAATCATTTGAGAAAAGCCATTCCCCATAACCATGTATACTTACGCTATATGTGTGATACGTAGACTTGACAAAGGGAAAGCCTATTCATAACAGACAAACCCATTCCTTCACCAGAGAACATGATTCATAACTACTACGGGCGCAAGGATTCAGCTGCAAAAACATCTCTGGTCGCGAACTCAAAGGGCTTGGAGTCAAGACGAAGTGATCGGTGGTGGGCCACCCTGTTCCTGGAGGGTAATAATAATGCGGGGATCTGACCCTCCAGGTTGGGGAGAGTCTCGAATCTGCCCGGGCCAGTAGCAACTGTACAGGATAGACCCGTCCTTTCATCAGAGGGGGCACCCAACATCATCTAACCCGCAACTGTCTGACAGCAACAAAAATCTGGTGTTGGGTTCCAGATAGGATTTCACATCAAGACAGACTGGCCGACTGACCGTCGGTCATAATATAGGCTGTCCGGAAGAAAGGTATCCAAAATGACAAAAGTTATATCTCAGAAATTGTCATACACGTGTCCCGTTTATGTCACCCGGCTTACGCGCATAGGCCGCCACATTTTTTCCACCACGTTAGGAATCACCTGGACAGAGAGATGGCTGGGATAGGAATGGGCAGAGGCGGAGCAATAGCGTGGCCTCCTAGGTTGCCAGATTTAATACCACTGGATTTTTTCTTGTGAGGTTGTATGAAGAACACTGTCTACCAGGTTAAGATCAACGACCTTCAACACCTGAAAGTCCCCATAAGGGACGCTGTGGCTACGGCAACACCAAACATGCTTCAAGTATGGATATTTGTCGTGCCACCAAGGGAGCCCAAGTTTAAATTTATTGAAAAAATTATATAAGCAGAAAAAACTTTGATAATTTCCCTTTGTAATGGTGTAACACATTTATGTGTACGAGTATAATAAATTCTGAGATATGATGATTTTTCTTTTGGATACCTTTCATCCGAACATTCTGTATAACTTTGACTTCTGAATGTAAGTTGCAGCCGGGAGTCGGGGGTTGGTTGTGGTGGGAAGGTTTCGCCTCCATGGGTGTGAGCATGGAAGGAGACTAATCTCCATTATTGAGAGCCCTAACCAAGCAACGCCTAATGAATACTGCAAAAATGAAAAGACTATTGTGTCACAGAGATTTTTACAGTGTAATCACGAGTTATGAGCGTCCAATAAACCCAATAATCATTCCAAAACCCGTGTACAGCCACTAACACGTGATTATATTCTATAAAAACAGTTTTAACAAAATTAAACACTTTTCACAACTCTATTGAGCCTGCGATAAAATATTGCGGGGACAGTTATATTACGTGGCGCTAATGTCGCTCCTGCCTCAGAAGTTCGCCAAGCTCATATGTTGGTATTATTGATGGCGTTAATTAAAGAAAAGACCAAATATAGATTTTCGTACAGTGACATATTGCGCATTCCAAGCTTGATTTCAGTCCGTTGAAAGTTATTACGATAAAAGGAATTTGAAAAATATTTTCGAATACTGTTTGCTTCCAATAGGATACTGTCAAGTCGCTTTGTTAGACGCTGTGCCTGTGAATGGTCACGCCATATAGTAGACAGTCAAATGATAACATTTTATTGATAAAGTTTGGCGAGGACTTCTCCCAGACATACTACGTCCCGGCTGTGGTACTGCAAACAGAGATACATCACGAACTTTGATGTATGAGTTTAAAATTAAGAAACCGCCATAACCGAAATTCTCAGATAACGAACAATCAAGCCTGTTTCACATGTTCTCGCACTCAGTTCTTGACAACTTCACTGAACATTCACCACATTTTGCAAGGCTTCCAGAAGAAAAGAGAGACCTCGGAATGTCGTGAGTAAGGAACTAGACAAAGAGAGTAATTCAGAAATCTGTTAAATTATGGCATTTCCTGCCATTCAGCACCTTCAAAACGACAAGTCGAAGAGAAATTTGCTTGATGGACTGAACTGTCATTCTTATATGGTGATATCAACATATTGTCACGTGTTGGGTGTATGTCACGCGACAAATAACTTCACGCCGTATTGAATATAGCGAATTTATTGAACACTCGCTCTCACAATTACACAATTCACAATTTCACAACTACTGCCATCGGCAGTATCACAACTATTTCTCCTGCTTCCACTTGCTCCGGCGAATGCTAGACTGCAACTGACTGGTTACTCCATATCTAAGTAGTTACTCTTATAAACCCTCGGTCGGACAGCGGAAAACACACATCGCTTCACTATTGCGTAAACCCCATGTTTACCGATTGCCTAGCAACGGTCCCTGCACGGTCTACCATGTTGCGTGACGCCGTGTTTACAAAGGCTTTGCTGGGCAAAGCTGCGTAGCAACCAGAGCACTTCGGCTCGGCTCGGCTCGGCTCTACTCGGCACTGTATGGAGAAACACCGCTTTCCTTACTGTTGCGTAACCTCGTTTCCACTGTTGCGTAACTTGGCAACCGACCCTTTATCAAGGGACTGTCTTCGTGGTAACTCGTTCCACCTCCCGTTGCCCAGCAACGGTTAGACATGTCACACTGCTCCCGTCTTAAGGCTGTTCGTCCCAAATAGCCTAACAGTGCATCACCGGCTCTTTCCTTCTGAGGATATGCTTGCAACGTTTTCTTTTTTTAGGTCTGACTCGGTGTTTCCTTTCTTCCCGTTGTCCGTTCTATTAACAATTTCAGGGAATATAACCTAACCGAAGTTTTGGTTCTCGAAATTATAGCTGTAACGGGTATTCTGCTCGTGTTAGTCGTTTAGGGTCTGGTTTCTGATGAAGTGGATACAGTTCGTTAAAATGAGGTCAGAAATACATGTAAGTGTGAAGAGCCTTGTGCCACGTTTTCGCCAAACATTTCCAGAAATGTAAATGAATTCTTAGGCGTAATCTGAAATGCTACTAACAGTTACTTAAAGAAATCATAGGGGAAATTAGTTCTTTGGAGGAAAAGTCAGAGAGGAGACAAAGTTTATTTCATTTTATTTTCGCGTGTCTGTTACAGAACTGAATGTTAGGGGTTTTTTGTTTTAACTTGCAACGATAGCTAAATGACATTTCAAAACATGTGGATGGGAATATTAACTCATAAACAGGAATTAAAATTCAGAGGCCAAGAAGAAGAGAACATTATAACAGTCGTCAGTATCTATCCAAACAGGTTCTAGATTCTTAAAACTTCATTCAAGTGTTGCTCTTGGAATGCTTTCTCTTCTGCCCTATCCTGTCACATTCTTGTTGCAATAGGTTCCTGTGAGTACAGCACAATATTCCAGGACACCCGTCATAAACCTTAGTTATAATTACACCTGAAGCTACAAAACAACTTTGTGTATTTATCTCAAGCAGTATATATTAACGGTTTTCTATTTCGTACTAGATTTAATCTCCACACCAACTACAAGAGTCGGAGTGTAGTTGGAACTTCAAATGTACAAACAACTTCACCAGTTTAAAGGCGAATCCCAAAAACTTACTACATCCACAGAATAAGGAGAGACCACTGTTCATTTATTTTGTCGGTTTAAACTGTCAATCTAATTGCAAGACGGGCAGCGCCATAGCTCAGGGTATTAGTCGCCGGATTCCCACCGCGTCTGCCTGAGTTCGAACCCAGGTCACGCCATGTAGTATTTGTGGTGGACAAAGAGACACTGAAGCAGGATTTCTCCAAGTACTTCAATTTCCCCTGACAATTCTCATTCCACCGACTGCCCGACATTCATCATCATCAACATCATCTAGCGTCCGGAGCTGGTACAATAGGCCAATTATTGGTCGACGTACCAAGTGCACGTAGTCTCACCCCACCCCCAAGTAACTAATCGCAGGTCGATATACACGGTCGTGCGCAACGTTCTGTCTAGTTATTACACCCCAAAAAATAGTCTCCGTGAAATTAAATCTAACTTTATGCATGTATCCTTGTAGCTTATACAGCGCAAGAAGGCAAGGAAACGATTTCTAATCCTAATTAACTACTTCAATTCTATTCATAATTTCCGATCTCACCGGTTGTACTTTTGCTATTTTCATTGCCGTTTTAATCGCTGTTACACCATTAACTTCATTAAATGTTAAGATTATCCTTGCAATTAATTGTGTTGTTATACTGCATTTGTATGCAAAGCAAATAGTGTATTATGACGTTGGGAAATTTAATAAAAGCAGCTAGAGCGAAATGAGACACGTAATATCAGGATAGGGTTACGTTAGATTAACAACCTGATCTACAGTATATGAGGCACGCCTGTGATGCAGACTTCCTGCATTCCACAAGGAAGATAGCTGGAGTGTGAATGTGTGGGGCATACAGTATATGTTTGCTTCATGTAACTGCGCACTAATAATTCTCATGAATAGAGAAACTGATGTTTCTGGTATAGTCACTTCACTTATCATGAATATGCAACAGCAGATCTGATTTCTGGCATGCATCGACTCATTTTCCGAATAAAATCTGGAAACCTTGATCTGAAATGGGCAAGCAGAAGGCTTATCACGAGTAGTTTTAAGAGCCTGCGTCTCGGCCTGAGAGACGCGAGGTCATTCCCCAAACAGATCATAAGTACATTCGTTCTAACACGTCGTTCCGAAGACAGCACACAATTTCTAGTGCCGTTTCTAGTGATGATGGACAATCAGCAGATGAATGGGATGTGATAGAGTAGAATTGCCGACTGTATTGTGTTGTTGCGCTGGAGCAGAAACATGCTCGATAATTCTAGATACAATCGCCACGTATCTGTTGAAAAGATGTTCATATTTCATTTGTCCTGTAGCAGATTGTGCAGTTCACTAGGAAGGACAACACTCACTCAATCAATCTCGTTATTTCTGCGAACATATTGTTCATACTCAACAACGGAAACCTGATGAACTTTACTTTGAATGAGTAAAGGTAAATTTCGAATTTGAGTTATAATGGGTTAAGGGAATTTCCATCTATAAGTTAATTACGTAAAATATTACTTACGAACATACATACAGCGTGGTAAAGAGATCTCGAACATATTTCAAGCTACACAGTTCTTCCCATACAAAATTCCACACATTCACACATGGAGCTGAGCCCTTCTTGACAAACCGCAAATGTGCAGATACTCAAGAATTTTCCAGAATTGTATGGAACCCGAAGGTTCATTACCGTGTTCACAAGAGCCCTCCACTGGTCTCTATCTTGAGCCAGATCAATCTAATCTATACCATCCCGTCCTATCTACTTAAGATCCATTTTAATATTGTCCACCCACCTACATTTTGGTCTTCCCAATGGTCTCTTTCCACCTGGCTTTCCCACCAATATCCTATATATATATTGTGACATGTTGACCCCTACCTCCCCAGCTGCACGTAGCGGTAACGTAGCGCTCGCGTAATAGGCGAGTAATCATCCCGCAACTCTCCCCGCGGTGACGTCACGAGCGGAGCCGAAGTGAGCCGAGTCCCCGCGACCTTGAAGCTATGCAAAGCGAATCAACAGCGGTGACGTCACCGAGGGATATCGCGGTTGCTAGGCAGCAGTCAACAACTCCGGACAGCGTGGCTAGCAACACGGCACCAGACGACAATTGTCCGATCGAGGCTACATGAGGAGCAGCGAAGGCTATTCACAGTCAGTCAGTCATTCATGGAGCTACCTCCGAGTCAGTCCTCGAGCTACCTCCGAGTTAGTTCCGAGTTAGTCAGCAACCAATCAGTTCTATTCTGGCATTTGGAGTGTAGTATTTGTGATACTCCAGGTAGCAGTAGTTCTAAAACTGTCAATTGTGTGATTGTAAGTGCGAATGTGAAATAAAATTCGCTATATCAAATACGGCGTGAACTTATTTGTCGCGTTATACGCCCGATACGCGACAACTGGTGTCAGAAGTGGGACTGACTGACTGACTGTGACTGACACACTGACTGACTGTGAATAGCCTTCGCTGCTCCTCATGTAGCCTCGATCGGACAATTGTCGTCTGGTGCCGTGTTGCTAGCCACGCTGTCCGGAGTTGTTGACTGCTGCCTAGCAACCGCGATATCCCTCGGTGACGTCACCGCTGTTGATTCGCTTTGCATAGCTTCAAGGTCGAGGGGACTCGGCTAACGTCGGCTCCGCTCGGCTCACTTCGGCTCCGCTCGTGACGTCACCGCGCGTTGCGCGTTGCATAGCTACCAGGATGCGGTGTGATTACTCGCCTATTACGCGAGCGCTACGTTACCGCTACGTGCAGCTGGGGAGGTAGGGGTCAACATGTCACGATATATATTACTCTTCTCCCCATTCGTGCTACATGCCCTGCCATCTCATGCTCCTTGACTTGATCATTATAATTATACTTGGAGAAGAGTACAAGTTATGAAGCTCCTCATTATGTAGTTTTCATCAGCCTCCTTTCATTTCATCTATTTTCGGTCTAAATATTCTCCTCAACACCCTGTTCTCACACACCCTCAGTCTATGTTCGTCTCTTAATGTTAGAAACAATTCGACACAATATATTCACATAAAGCTACCGTGCAACCGCAGCACACGAGAAGAGAAATGTAGTTAGACCACGTGTCCATGTTACTGAGAAGTATCGCAGTATTTGTAGTGAACTCCAGGCATCTAACCAAGAAACAGCGTGGCAATATCCCAGATCTGTCGATTGAGCCCACAAGATTCGACGTTCTTAACTGTCTTCTTTCCAATTTTGAACAAAGTTAGGAAAGTGGAAACTACAATATCAGTAAATCTAAACTTTGCTTCAGATGAGGTTGGACTGCTGCTGGACGCCATATACGAACAGGACAAGGAAAAGAACCAGACAGTCCGCTAGCTAGAATCGAATGACAAGAAGTGCAGGTAAATGTATTGTAAAAGTTTGAAATTCTCTGGAATATGGGAACATCCTAAACATTTCACAGAAGGAAATATTAAGAACTAAGGAAAAAGTGACACATAGCACTTGTCCAAAAAACCTATCGTTACTTTTTGTAAAAAGAAATATTCCCTTTGAAAGTACTGTAAACCTTTTGTCGCTTTGCGAAAAAACTTCCTATAAGAATTTACTTCCACGGCATGCAGAGGTGGAACAAGATGGAGAAATGTTTATAATTGTGAATTTTATAAAATATGCATGACATTAAGTACATCTGCTGATAACCCCGGCAAAGAAAACTAGATGAATTAGTACACTGTAATGACACATGTATACTTTTTCGGGCCATAAGTCTTCGTGGAAACTGAACTTATGTTTCTGTATTGTCTGATATCGCCTTTGTCATTGTATATCACTTCACCATGACGAGTATTTATTAATTTATAGAACATATTTGAAGGAGCGTGTAAGGAATGAGGTATTCTTAAGGAACTTGCATGGAGGGACTGAGAAAAATCATGTAAAATCTCAGTCAGGATAACTGTTCTTCAGGATTAGATATAAAACCAGTATCATCGAATGCAAGCAGTAGAGCTCCAAACTACAATCGCGACGTTCGATAAGGGCTCAAACTCGACAATAGAAATCAGGCCTTCAAGTAAGGAGCGTTGAGTTGCTCAGTGTTAATGCTATATTTGGAATGTGGGATACATCAGCCAATTATATAGAAGTTCCCAAAATTGTATTTTTTTGTTCTTGGGACATTGCCACCCAGCACAGTGAGTGGAAGAAAAATCGAAAGAAATATTCGTGATTGAATTCAAACAAAGGTCAATTATGAATAAAGTTGTTGTTGAACTACTATTCAAGTTGAAAGGGAATCCTGATGACACTGACAGACTTCTGATTTCCGTCCACAATTTCTTACGAGCCTGCAAAGTGGTGGTAAATTTGCATGACAAGTTTCATGCTGTTGAAGTGAAGTCTAGTAACAGGATTTCTATATTAAATTTTCAGAAAAGAATTCTGAATGGCATTTTCTCCCATTGACACACAATTAATATACAGATAATGTTCTGCTGTCAGAGCCTCGAAATGTTACAAATGAAACCAAAATTATATGGGGAAAAAAAGAATTGGGGGNGGGGGGGGGGGGGTTCGAGCAGTCGGTATAGTGACTGCCTACGGGCTGAACGACCGAGGGATCGGAGTTCGAGGCCCGGTAGGGTCAAGAATTTTCTCTTCTTCATGTCGTCCGACTGGCTTCGGGGCCCAGTCAGTCTCCTATTCAATGGGTACCGGAGCTCTTTCTCTGGAGGTGAAGTGGCCGGGACGTGAAACTGACCACTCACCTGTAGCTAGTGCCGAGGTGAAGAAAACGTGGATCTTTACATCCACTCCCACATATGCCTTCGTGGCGTAGTGCTTAATAAGTTAAGCACAGGGACAGCTTTACCTTTACCGAATAGGGATAATAAAAATTTTGATGAGAAAAGAAAAATTATTTTTCTCGTTGACGTAATGACGCGCTTGCAAATGTAAACAAGACAGCAAAGATATATGAGGTAACTCTTAATATATACTCGTATTTGGAGTTTTAAAGAGACCAAGAACTTCTGCAGCCACGATAAAGATCTCCGTTGCCTTTTTTCTATTATTTTGAGTTTCTACAGCTGAAATTCAAGATAGAAATCGGTAGACTCGCAGTAATAACAAATATCCAAATTTATGAATTCAGTTGTCTTCAAGCGTGTAAAAGCATCTCATAAGAGAAGCAAATCTAGCTATTTTTGGCCATATCTTTGTCATATGATTACTGCTTACATTTCCAATGGCAGACAGACCGTCACGGACATGTCACCTATCCTAGTCTTCTCTGATTTTATATTAAAGACAGTAATTATTAAAAGTTCTGTCTTCTGGGATATGAAGTCATGCATTTCATTGACGCTGAACCGAAGTTTCGGAGGAACATGTCGCCTCTATCTTCATGATATATTTGCTACATTCTGCTTGGTGGTTTGTTGCTTGGTTTAATATTCAGCACTGAAGAGGGTGGTGGAATGTCAGTTAACTTACAATGGACTATAGAGCGTTATATTCCAGAAAATAGAACTCTTCAGAAGTAAAAATCCTACGCAGCAGTTATTCAGTTCATGAAAATGGACTTCCATAGGTATTACACTCTGGCCAATTAGGAGTAATATGCATTGTTAACGGTTTCAATTGCCATAGTCTGCTTCCTACGGTCGATGAGACAGTGTATGTTATAAATTATGAAACACCTTATCCCTTTCAATATTTCATTATACACCTGACTCTTCTCACTGAACTGCCCTTAATAACGCAGATGAAAGTGAACTAAATGAATAGGTGTATTAAAGATGGAGGAGATTCGTGCTACATGCAACAAGAATGAATGCGTTTTAGAACCGCTAAATTGGCAGTTCCCTTATCTTTTCAACACCCAAGCAAATGGATAACACTTGAGTGCGGAATGCTGGAAGTTTTAGAGCAAAAACCGATCCTGATGACTGCCTGGTAATGTCGAAACCCCGGTAAATTTATTATTCCAGTAAGAGATATAAGAACACGAAAGAAAACAATTAACGACTTAGAAGTCAGGCAAAAGGAACCCTCTAAAATTTCAATTAGGTTGGCAATTTGCAGATCCTAACGAAAATGTAGGAAGCAGTGATATCAAATTAATAAAAGTCGGGAAAGTATCCGAAACAATCTGAGAATCAAGGTCGATGAGACTGTATAGAGACCAGCTGAAGTAACTTAAAAATGCAGAATTATTAGCCAGTGGACACAACTGACCCAGCGATAGCCACGCCGCAAGCTTCGTACCGGCATCTTTACATGTACCGCTGTATTTGGCACGCATTTATGTGAACTGCCAGTGGCGAGGGATCTGAACTGTTATTAAGCCTTCATGTCGAGTATTTCGTGGAATAAACCACAGTTTGTAAGATTTGAGGCTTTCACGGCGGTGACTATGAAGAAAGCAGTCTTCTGGGATTTGGCACCGTGTATATGTGGTGTTAACCGACGTTTCGGAGGAACGTATCGCCTCCATCTTCAGGGTAGAAGAAAAAATATAAGACTGAGTCTGCNCCACATATACACGGTGCCAAATCCCAGAAGACTGCTTTCTTCAAACCACAGTTTGATTGGGCTTAAATTGTCAGTAAAATAACTGTAAATTCGTAATAAAATAAATATACAATTTTATTTCAAAAAACGGGAAACTGGCAGATGGTTTAGGAATAAGTGGAAGAGAGTGTGTATAACCTGAAGTCAATCGGATGAAACGAAAAGTAATAGTCAAAGTAGAGGAAATATACGTGTAATTCAGGTACACGTAAAACTTTGGAAGAGATACCAACTTACACCCGACATCAGCAGTCCAGTCGTACAAGTATTGTAGACAGATGCAAAATCACTTCAATTGGCTACTGAACACTCATGCGAATGATAAATATGGCGGTGTAGGACACAAGGCCTTAAGTATCAGAGCCAAGCATTAATAGAGAAGCTGTAAGAATTGAAACTTTGTTAAGTTTCAGGTTAATGACTTATCTTCAGCTGACCACATTCTAAGAGGAGACAGCACACTGCAGACAGAAAATTGTAAGCGTACATTCCATACTTAGGATTAATAAACAAACTCCATGGCTTTACCATGAACTATACCGACCGAGCGACTGCCGTATGTCGGAGAAGTTAGCGGATAGAGGGTGTCGCGTGGTCAAGGCAACTGATCCACATGACCGTTAATTTCGGTTTTCTAGACCGGACTTTTCCATTCAAGGAGCTTCTCAATTATCCTCACGAGGCGGAGTGGACCCGGTTCCAGGCCCACTACTTCTCAGAAAATCTGGTAGCGCCGGAAATCGAACCCGGGACCTATGTATCTGTAGCCAGGAACTCTGACCACTAGAATCACGTACTATGAAACAGGCACATTCTTCTAAAAGTCGTCTTATTTATGTAAATTAAAAAAAATGTGATCCCTTTCTGCATTGTCACATAGTACTCATCACAACCTTCATACGCAGTAGCGTAGTTGTTGAGGACTATGCTACTAGCCGGAAGGTCGCGGGTTGACGTCCCGATGAGGTCATTGGAATTGTTTCAATAGACCTAACCTTTCCAGCCGCACTATGGCCCTGGGGTCGACTCAGCCTCTAACAGAAATGAGTACCAGGAAATTTCTTGGGGGTAAAGGGCGGCCGGTGCCTAGGGCTGACAACCTTACCGCCATCTACTAGCTGATTGTCTAGAAAATGTGGGAGCCTCAACGTCTCACAACCCTACGGGCCTTCACTGCCTGTTACAGGGAAATATTTACTTTACTTACTTACTTACTTTACTTTAGTGCCTCAAAATGTAAATATTGATCACAGCTGTTAGGCTGCTTGTGCCAGCTTTTCTCAACTCTAAAAGCGATTTAAGATCGGTTAATAATCGTGAATTTAAAAATATACTAAATATTTCACTTGAAACGGAACATCTGTGTTGTGTGTCTTGATTGTCAGTTTTTAAAAGAATAACCGTCAAAACGTAACATCGGACTGTAGATAGAATTCCTTGATCCTCGCCACGTGTTTGGCGCTCGAGGTATAACTTCAGTTTTTCATGAAACCAAGTTTATCTCTCAGTATTATTCGGATTTCAAATGCCATGGAGGTCACTGTCTTTGTCCTTGTTGTTGATGGTGAAAGTAGCGGCTATTTCTTTTGTTGTTCGTGTCTGTTTGTTGTTCACCATGGCTTTTGTTGTTATTGTTATTATTACAAGAGACGTCATATCAAAGCATAAGTAGATATGTTGCAAGATGGTGCAGTTTATGTACCTATTCTAAACTGTATCAAGCTCGCTAAAGTGTCCGGTAGAAGTGTTTGGCGTCCGGGAAGAAGCTATAGGCTGCTCGCACGGCGATCATAAAGGGAAGGCTTCAATTAGGAGGAAGCCACACTGGCATTTTCTTACAGCATCAGCTCGGAAAGGTCAACTTACTAAGAGAAATAATGACATCAATATTCTCGACAGCTCATTGTCATCTAAAAACAGCCTTCTGCCACAAAAAAGAAGCCATTACCCACAGTCTACTCTCGACTCCCATGTCCTTCCACAGATCATTATATCCTAGGAAGCAGGTGATAAATCAAAGCACTTTTGCCTGTTTGTGAATCTTCGTGGTTCTGCTTAATGACACTTTTATT
Organism: Cryptotermes secundus; assembly: GCF_002891405.2. Taxonomy (NCBI): domain Eukaryota; kingdom Metazoa; phylum Arthropoda; class Insecta; order Blattodea; family Kalotermitidae; genus Cryptotermes; species Cryptotermes secundus. The sequence continues at coordinate 1,292,642 of NW_019724587.1, read as the reverse complement.
GCGCTTTCTAAGGAGATAGCTTAACCTTTCAGTGTGCGTGTCATCTGAGGCCCATCGTGCACAGTAACGCTCTCTGGACTGCAATCAATTGCACTAATTAGCGACAGACTTCCTCAAGTATTCATTGTCTCTCTTGCCTAAGGATTCTGGCTTAACTTAAACTGATATTTGAAGTTCTCACGTCACTGATATATATATATATATCAGTGACGTGAGAACTTCAAATATACAATTTTACAATCCACTCAATATATATAAAGTAATTACTAAAAGGGATGGGTGTGCGTAATAATGAAGCAGGTATCATCCTCCGATGATTCTCTGGTGCTTATCTTATGAGATCATCTGGCCACATTCTATTTTTTCTTCTTTCTATTGCTGGTTGGTTGAAGAGGTTTCTTATTAGTTGCTTGTTGAACATCACTGATATGAAGAGAAATAGCTTCTGGGATGTTACGTCGTGTTAGTCTCTTGCTTGTTTTTCTTTTCCGTGCCATAGATTCTCCGAAACATTGGTATTCTTTCAGCAGAGTAGACTGCGTAATATCCCAAAAGATGGCATTTTCTTCTTACTAAAGATTTATTTCCATGTTCAACGTGACACTCTCACATCAACGTTCCTTTTCATTTATTTTAAGGAAATAACGGAGATTTGTGGGTAGTTACATTTCGCACGTCCATCCGTCTTCTTCCCCTCACTACTGAGGTTTGAAGGAGCTGATGATTTTGATGGAAATTGACAAGATCATCACGATAATGTAGGCCACCAATTCTCTGTACTTTTATATCCAATGGGAACAAGAGTTCCATTAGAACACTGAATTTGAAAGAAAGCTATAATCATGCTGACCAAACAAGAAAAGCATCTCAGAAACTTAATGAATTTAGACGTGTTGTGGTTCCATTGCGCAACGCTTCAACGTTTCTCATGCTGGAAGCACGTAATTTGACGTACGGTGCCAATTCGTTCCGTAAGTTATTCGACTTATTTTTATGGAAGTGTTCCGAAACATTTCGGCTTTACTTTCAGGACGTCATCTATGTACATATACATGCATACATAACAAAAAATCCGTGGCCTGTAGTCCGCAAGCGAACTATTCCGACCTAGCGACCGCCGCTTGTCGGCGAAGTTACTGCCAACTTTTGCGGATAGAGGATGTCGCGTAGTCGGTGCAACGGATTCCTATGGGCGTTAATCTCGGTTTCCTAGACCAAAGCTGCTATTTCCTTGAAATAGTTCCTCAATTATCCTCACGAGGCTGAGTGGACCCCGTTCGAGACCCTCTACTTCTCAGAAAATCTGGTAGCGCCAGGAATCGAACCCGGAACCTCTAGAACTGTAAGCAGGAACTCTGATCACTAGACCAAACAGTCGGTCACATACACACACAGGTACGCGCACGCGCACGAGCAACGCAAGCAAATAACTCGTGCAGAGCATAAGAATGTATGACGCTACATCGGCACTCCCCAGCGGATGTGGTACAGTAATGTACAAGAAAACGCGGGCACTTAATTTACTGCGGTAACAATTTTTTTTCCCATAGTCTTTCTTTGATTTATGTGGAAAACAATTATAAAGGGATTAATTTATATTTGAATACATTCTGGGCCAAATTCCCTCAACATCCTTGTACACGATATTTGGACCTAGGTTCAGTATGCAGATGAAATTTAATTGTCAATTTGTTTACTCTGAAACTACTGCGTTCCTATTCCCGTCGCTTCCACTATCATGCAGTTCAATCAGAATTTCGCCATTGTGACTTGAAACAAAGCACACTCAGATAGGGACAAAAGGCACGAAGCTCAAAAAGATGTATGAACCCGTCTAAGATGACTGCAAAAATATTTTTGAGTCACAAAATTAGAACTCAATTCAGATTCTTGTTACTCGTGCAGACACAGAACAGTAAGTTCTGTACACTGCTGAAAACCCTAAGGATAAGAGCTATCTAAGGAGATACTATTTGAAATGACAAAACAGTCGCCACGTTGTCGAGAGTTGGGTTCGCGTCTGTCAGAATGACACAGTACAGTTCAGACTACAGAAACTGCAACGTTACTTCAATTTGTTCAATTGTAGGAGAATATACATACACCACTTCGCACTAATTGAAAACGAACATGACACTACTTGCTGTAGCGATTCAACCAATTCAAAGGCACATTTCAATGCCTGCGCATCAATAATTACTGCCCGACGCCTTGAAACGCGACCTTATATTCTACTCCATGAACAAGGTCCCAGATTTGACAAAAACAGCAGGACAACATTGTGTGCAAATGGAAGGCGTGTTTGAACGATGGTACAGGCATCTAAATCACGTTAGCGACATTAAACATCACATTCAATCAAGCAGACAAACATGTCTGTTCTACTTCCTGTGGCGGATTAACACTTATTGTCTCATTCTTGTATTTTAGACACACCGTTTTCATTGCATGTTCGCCGTTAGTCGTGAGGGGATGAAGTCTGGAAGGTGTTCACTGCCGACTACCGTAATTAACACGCATAATTCTTTTTCTTTATGATCTGAATCACATTTCAGACCTCTCTCAACAAAGGACAAGTATGTTCGAACAAATGAAAAGTAGATAACGAACAAAATTGTGTAAAGGTGCTTTAATGTAAAGCATAGGCATAGGGCCTACATATTTTCAAAACATGTTCTTTGCTAATTTAACACCTTGGTGGTCTAGTGGTAAGAGTTCCTTGCTATAAATCCACAGGTCCCGGGATTGATTTCTGGCGCTACCACATTTTCTGAGAAGTAGTGGGTCTGGAACGGGGTCCACTCAGCCTCGTGAGGATATATGAGGAGCTATTTGAATGGAAAAGTAGAGGCTCCGGTCTAGAAAACCGAGTTAAACGCCCGTGGGGATTTGTTTCGCTGACCTCGCGACACCCTCTAACCGCTAAAGTTGGCAGTAACTTCGCCGACAAGCGTCGTTCGCTCGGCCGGTATAGTTCCCTTGCGGACTAAAGCCACAGAATTTAGTTTCTAACTGTCATTGTCTTAACACCGTGAAAAGACAAGTGTACTATCGCTAAGGTAAGAGTACTGAATATATCAAATCGCAAAGAATTAAAACTCAACTTTCATTTCGTTGAATATTTAGCATATCATAAAGCGGGTTGCCAAAAGACTGCTAACCTGATAGAGTGGAAGAAAGAGAAGCTCGTAAGGCTCAAAGATGCTTGGTGTTTGAGGCCGGAAGGGGCTGACAAGTTCAGCTGTTGGAAATGGCGATCAAGAAGATTCATAGAAGCGGCAGATCTTAATGAGATCCATACTATTTATGAAATTTGAGGATTTTACTTCCACCATGAAGATGGAGACAGTACGTTTCCCTGAAGTGTTCTTACCCGCCTATCAGATTACACATTGTCATGACCAAGAAAATCACAAAATTAATCCGTTTTCTGTCTTGAAAAGAATTATTATTAAAATATTTTAGCGTGTTTTGTGTGCACGCCACAAATAAGTTTACGCCGTGGTTGATGTAGCGAATTTATTCCACTTGCTCACCTTATATGCACCTTACAATCATTAGCTCTTGCAGCGTTACAATTACTGCTTACAATATCTCGGCGATACCGGACTGTCTTCTTTAGCGGTTTATAACAGGCTGACTTCTTTGGCGTCTAATCCGAGACTCTCTTCTCCGGCGGTTGGATCCAGACTAACTGTTCGAATGCATTCAACCCCGTTTTATAACCTCGGCCGCTGCTATGCAAATGAACCCTCTGTTATAACCGCGGAGACTCCTGTTAGAACTACAATAGAGTGATTGTTGTTTCCTATGCAACGGTATGTTCTAGCGTTTCCATAGAAGTGACTCTTCTGGATTCCAAACACGTTACAATATAATTTTTAAATATAACCACTTCTGTATGTAGAGCAAACCTAAGTTGTTACTTCTCCTGTACTATGATATCCATTACGAAAGAACCCATATAAACTACTATACGGAATCTACTTAGAAGCACGTGAATATGACGTTGACGACCCCACTGCATATCTGCCGAGCCTGATTCAGTGCACTATCATCTACCTCTCAAATTCGCAGTAACTATTCAATCTCTGCAGGAAATTAAAAAAAAAAATCTTAAAAAGAGAACGTATTCGCGCTCTTACAGCTCTATTCCTCTGTAACCAAATCATGCTGTTACACACCTAGTAGGAAGGACCAGCAAACAAAAGGAAGGAAGAATTGAAGGGTAGTTACGCTTAGTCTTCCGTGTAACCACTGCTCTTGCAAGGGTAGCTTTGGCAGACACAAGGCAAAATGTGACTTTGGGAGGCTGAAATATAATACCACGAGATGAAATCAACGAGAGGGCTTTCGTCACCACAGTGAGCAGCAAATTGTAAAAGCAGTATTTAATATTTTACTTTTCCTTACTGAATGTACAGGCTTATGCGTAGTGTTCTATTGCTGGTTCCTATGACTAGGGGGAACATTCTTAAGTAAAAGTTACAAGGACACAGAAGTCCTGAAAAATATTACAATTTACAAGTGATNTAGCAGCACCTGTTACGTAACCGTTTTCCATATGTCCGACTCCAGGCTACATAAGAAGATACACTGACTTGCAGTGACAGTCTAGAGTCTAGTTCTACCGCTCTACAATACCAGTTCAGTGTTCAAGCAGTTCACTATTGTTATCCATCTGTGTATACTGTGCAGCTGCAATAAATCCTATAGGACAGTTCAACTAGTGGTTGTCTATTCATTCATACGACATCCCACATTGGTGACCCCGACGTGATTTGTTACGACAGTGCCGGGCTTGTGCTGAGCATCTGCTCACCACCCAGCGGCTAACGGACTCGTGGAACGTTTCCACCGAACACTAAAGGCAGCCATCATGTGTCACGCAGACCAACACTGGACAGAAGCCCTACCCCTGGTTCTCCTCGGAATCCGCACGGCATTCAAAGAGGACCTACAGGCATCAGTAGCTGAGCTCGTGTATGGCGAGCCACTAAGAATACCAGGAGAGCTGCTAACTCCGACTGCCGAGCCAGTGGATCCAGCGCACCTCATCACCCAACTTCGCCAATACATGGCCCGCCTCAGACCAATTCCAGCAACACGCCATGCCTCCCAGGCTACATTCGTGCACAGCGACCTCGAGAAGTGCACGCACGTCTTCCTCCGGCAGGACACAGCTCGCAGAGCATTGGAGCCCCCCTACAGCGGCCCCTACCAGGTCCTATCACGGAAGGACAAGACAATGCAAATCCTCGTGCGCGGCAGGTTCGTCACCGTGTCAACCGATAGGGTCAAACCTGCCTACATGTTAAACGAGACAGGCCGTGGGACCACCACCGAGACCTTCAACCCTGCAGCCGACGAAACTACAACCGCGGTTCCGCATGCCGTACCACCACAGCCTGTTCAACGAACTACACGCTCTGGACGTCATGTACGTTTTCCTGATCGCTTCAACAGCTGAGCAACCATCTCCGCGGGGGGGGGATGTGGGAACTGCCCACATTCAAGCAAGTGTGACAACGCAAGCGTCATTGCTTAGCAACAACGAGTAAACAACGGTTGCTAGGCAAAAGCAAGTAAACAGCGGTTGCTAGGGAACTAGTAAACACGGCAACCGGCAATAGCAGCACCTGTTACGTAACCGTTTTCCATATGTCCGACTCCAGGCTACATAAGAAGATACACTGACTTGCAGTGACAGTCTAGAGTCTAGTTCTACCGCTCTACAATACCAGTTCAGTGTTCAAGCAGTTCACTATTGTTATCCATCTGTGTATACTGTGCAGCTGCAATAAATCCTATAGGACAGTTCAACTAGTGGTTGTCTATTCATTCATACGACATCCCACAGAACTAATATAACTTCGTAATATTCTCTCTAATATAAATACCTTCCACCCTACACTTTATGAATAAATTGATTCGTCCGGGAGATAAAGGCTGAGACAGCACATATAAATTGGAACCTGTTCTAAATTTTCTGGAAGGATTTTAAGATTATTATACGTATTTAACAAAATTGTCAGCAACACAAACACTTTCACGACAGAACTCTGTAAACGTAAATACAGCACGTTATTGTGCAGATGTTACTAACATATTTACGAGTGTCTTATTTAATGTTTGTTATTATTTCCCTCAAAATCACATTAACAGTTTTAATGCATTCCGTTCATTTATCAATAAAGCTAAAATAAATCACAGACAAATTCATACGTTCGCTAAATTGGTATTGCTGGAGTTAAGGGAGGGAGTTAACACGGAGTTAAGTAAAAACGATTAGTGGGCGTTTAATGTCATGCTGTTCACACCGAATCATAACATCAGTTCGTACTGCATAAATTCTGATGTCCATAATCAAATCTTGGACCCCAAAACGGACGAGCGAAATGGGGATTTTTAGAAGCAATTCTGTCCTTTTGAATCCATTTATATGAAATATTTTACATATAATTCACAGTGAGATACTAATATCAGATATTTGCATCACGGTTCCTTGCTAGAAATCATCAACTCCCAATGGAAGGCCTCACCATTTCAACTACAATAAATAGACTCATACTAATTCCGTCTTTCTTCCGTTAGATACTTTGTGCCAGTACTTGGCGAAATGCGGAAATTAATCAGTCCCCACTACCGGCAGAAAGTGCGTACAGGCTTTATAGCATAGAACAAGGAAGACATAAAAGCACCTCTCCTCAGACTACAACCCCCCATCGCCATCCTGCATCGGAGTTGCTTGCGGAAACTCGCCATGTTGCAATTTCTATGTGGATGAAAAGCAGGAGAGTGGCTAGTGGCCAATTCAGAGGCATCCCGACGTCGGGCGGTTCACAACTGATGAGGGCATCCCTCGCCTTCCTCGTCTCTCATCTTCAAATTTCACTTCTACATTCAAGACAAGTACAGTCACAGACGCCAAATAAAATATACAGTTGTTCTAATTTATTTTATTTTCTATTATTTTTCGAAACTTTCAAGCCTGAGACTACATAGTAATGAAAGAGAGGTGATTCATGTATAATGATTTGGAAAAGATGCAGGAAGAAGCAATCGTTGCTTAATTTAAGATATTATCCTGGAATATTCATGAAAAAACTAACGGAAAATACTAAAATCCTCAGTCACAACAACTAATCTCCGAGCATAGATTAGAACATGAGGCCTCTCAACACAAAATTGTTGACCACACGGCCGCAAATTTCGCTGCAGTTGCTTTAAGTAACACCATCAGTTAAATTAAATGATATTTTCATTATCAAGAGAAGAATGAAGGTGCAAGTGTTCCAGGTAGTTAGGAAATTAAAGCGCAATGCAGTAACTAAGGCGCATTTGCTAACATTTGTTTATTTAGAAAACTATGAGATTCACGGAAAATTTTGAATGACAGAGCATCAAGATTAATTTTTCTTTACGCTTTGTTTTCGTTGCGACAAATATTTCGCCAATTAGGCTAGAAGTGAGCAAATAAGCGCATTAAGTCTCATATAAAATATCGAGTTTGTTCGGTTCTAACACAGAAGAATATGACGAAAAGTGGTGCCATTGCTCAAGAGCTTAGGTGCTTGCTTCTCAACGCCAAGCCTCCAATTCAGTCTCGGTTCATTTCAGTGAGTTTCATGATGGACGGGGCGGCTTTCAACTCCTAGTTTCTACTGGTTTTCCTCACTAATAATCAAGGAAATACTGCTTCGTGCTCACGTATCGCCTCTGTTGGAAGCCCTGATCGAGCAGAACATTTTCATATCCTAGATCCTTAAGTAGATAACCGAGGTTAACGGCCGTGGGGATCCGTTGCGCTGACCACGTGCCACCCAACAAAAGTTGGCACAAACATCGCCGACAATCGGCGGTCGCTCAGTTGGTATAGTTCGCTTGCGAACTACATGCCACGGAGTGTGTGTCAGATCCTTAAGTATGGTGCTTTGTCTTTGAGACACAACTTGGCTGGTCACAGAGTAAGGAAGTTAGATGTTAGGAATATGTCGGAAAATTTTAGCGAAAGTTTTTCTCAATATTGTTACATATAGACGGACGGATTAGCGAAGTTAATTTGCAAATTGCTACATGTTTTATTAAGACCATGACAACAATGTGTCACCCCGTACACTTCACGTAAACTTCTAGTTAAATACAGTGTGTCCGGATGAAAGTATCCGAAATAAAAAATTTATATCTCGGAAACTAATTGTCATACACGTATCCGGTTTATGTCATCGGAAAGGAAAACTCTTAAAGTTTTTTTTTCCATGCCCGGCCTACGAGCATGTCCGCCACATTTTGCCACCATGTTAGGAATCACCTGGACAGAGAGATGGCTGCGATACGAATTGACAGATGTGGCCCAATCGGTTGGCCTCCTAGGTCACCAGATTTAACCCCAGTCAATATTATATTGTTGCGTGCGTGAATGTTGCGGGTGTTACCTAACAACGGCTGCTATTTACAGAGTCATTGCTTAGCAACGCGTCTAAACGCCACAGTATTAAATGAATTAATTCCTTCTTTTATTCTTTAATTTTCTTCTCCTCCTCTTCAACTGTTATTGCAACCTGTTAGGACTGAGAATTAGTCTAGGATATATAATGAATTCTGACATTTATCAGGACCCTCTATACTTAAGATCAGTCCACCGCAAGACCTAAACCTACACACGATAACGCAAGAGAGAAAAGCGGAAGTAGGCATACATCTAGAAGAGAATTAGAACCCGGGGCCTCTTTGTGCTTGCAGCTTCAGGCTGTATGTGCCTCACCGCGCAAGCGCTGTTCATAATCGCACAATTATTTGCAGTGTACTTGCGCAGATGGCAGTAGTGGCGGCGTTTACTGGCTACAGTCTCTAACATGTACAACAAACCTTCGTTAATCCGGATTCCGAATAATCCGTGGCGAAATATGACAAATGGAAAAACTTTGTTCACGGTTGAGTACACACTATAAAACACATGAAATTTAGGAGATCAGAGCAGGAAGACTTTCAGACTGTGTTGAGGGCCACTGGTGAGACTAAAAAAATGCAAGGAAGTATCCAAGTTTCGCTTGAGCTGGATGAAGGATACCCTGGATTTCAACTTTTCATCTTTTGTGATTTTTAAATAAAGGCTCCACATTGATAAATTTTATTTATTTTCATCAGCACTACCTATGCCGGTCACGGTAGCCGAGCGGTCTAACGCATGTACTGTCTTCTCTCGCTCGGAGAACGGAATCATGGGTTCGAATCCCACACAAAGCATGGATGTTTGGTATGTGTATATGTATTGTATCTTGCGATGAGCTGATCATTCGTCCAAGGAGTCCTACCGTCTCTAAAGTGATCAAAAGAAAAAGTAGCCTCGACACAGTAAGGTAAAGGAGGAACGGATTAAGTAAGAAAGTATGAAAGTATATTATTTATTTTTTAGTTCATTTGTTTTCTACACGTAATTTTTAAGGCTTTCTTTTGCTTCAATAATCCAGACTATTACTTAACTCGGATTACCTCTCCCCCGAATTAGCGAGGTTTACTGCAGTTATCCCTGTAACAAGAGTCCCATTGTTCTCCATTTAAGGTTTATTTATCGGCACTGTCAGTAGTTCAGACTACAGCGTTGACTAATAGGACAGACACTCATAATGATGATCTTAAGGCCGAGGTTTGAAATGAGGGCCTCCTAAATACGCAGCAGAATTGCTGTCCGTTCGACGATGACATTCAACATTTGTGCATTAATGTGAGCCACTGCCGGGGCTGGAAGGTTTTAAACCGGTTATTATTTACGGCGGTAAATGAATCACACTTAAATAAATATGAAACAAAATCTTTTATCGAAGGATAAACAGCACTGCATTCAGACTCTGGAGAACTTTGCACGCATATTCACATTTTATAAGCTTATAAAAGGAAATATTTTGCTAAGCTGATTTTGCTGCTAGAAAATTTAAATAGTTCTTTTAACTCTTCGCTCAGCATAAGTGAGAACCATACTTTTTATTGGCTCAAGAAACTGCAGTTCGAATTAATAAATTATGATTTATATTCTAATTTTAAATCATTTGACGATTTTGTGGTATTTAAAATTGTTATTCTGTACTGTTACCATCGCTCGAGTCTATTAGAACCTCTAAAACAAAAAGGTAAAGCTATCCTTTTAACAGGCCGTGGAGGCCCACAGGGTTATGAGGCGTCGAGGCTTCCACATTTTCTAGACAATCGGCCCACAGATGGCAGTAAAGTTGTCAGCCTTACGCGGCAGTAGCCCCTTACTGCCAGGAATATTCCTGGTACTCATATCTGTTAGAGGCTAAGTAGACCCCAGGGCCACCGTGCGGTTGGAAGGATTAGGTCAATTGAAAATTCCAATTATCTCATAGAGAATCAAACCTGCGACCTTCTGGCTTGTAACATACTGCTTCAAACACTACGCTACCGCGCGCTCCCTATTAGAATTTCTATGTCTCGGAAATTGGTTGTATTTCAGCATACAGGCGAACAGGATGCGAAAGAAAAACTTCTATCTTAGGCTTGGGATAGAGTCACACTCAAACCACGAACAGTCTACCAAGGGGAAAATATAGCAGGTTTTCTTTCATACCCCTTCATAAGACGGAAATAAAACCAATTTCCGAAACTTGCAGGTCTTAATACTTTAACACGATGGACAGAGTAAATAAAAATAATCTCAAACTGATTGTTTAGAAACGTATACAATTTTAAATTTAACACGACTCAGAATTTGACAGGTTAGTAATACGTTTAGCGATATATCATTTGTGAAGCAACTCAGATTTATGGCTTGCTTTATCGAAATGAAGCTGTCTGGGCTATATGCCCTTATGTAACAGCGGGAGTCCTCAGTAGTGATTACAGCTCTAATGGAACTCCTGTCGTCAAGAGATGACGCTATGATTGCCTTTCATGCGTCACTGGTTCAAAATGTAGGCCTAAAATGTGAAATTTAATGCTAAAAGTTATCCCTGGGCTTAATTCATTAAGCGCTTCGACGTTGGAGAAGTAAGGGAGTAGAGGTACAAGTTCATCATTCTTAACCTCGGAATCAGCTGTACGTGTGTGGTCAGCTCCGCGCTCCTGTAACAGCCCCCATTACCCACTGTATAGGAGGTTGGGTGGGCCGGTATGGATATAAATGACAAGAGAACACCTGCTGGGAATTGAACGCCGACTCCTCGCAGATGCCGCGCGAGGCAATGTTCGTTGCTTTGCCTCGCAAAATTGATACCACCTTGCCGCGAGCGGCAAAACGAACTTTGTGCCTGTCGAGCCAAATCGGAGCGGTTCTTTTTCCCCGCGGCAAAAGAACTTCAGTGCGCTGTACTCTTTCAGTTGAGACGGTCTTGTGGCTTTCCGGTGTTTCTTTCGCGGCGTCGGTCAACAGCCGCACGCGGCTGCCGCTCTTCGATGCTAGACACAAACACGGTAAACAAACGAACGAGTTTGTCGCGCATAAACAGAGGCGTGCGGCAGCCGCGCGTAATCGATACCCAGCCTTAGAAGTACTAGCCTAGCGTTTGCTTGGAACAACTGTGGAAACTCACGAAACTTATTAAGACAGTCGGTGTTCTGGCAGAGTTTCGAAAGGAATATAAGACAGAAATATCACCGCTTCAGCCAACTTGCTCGCTCCCAAGATCTCACCCAACCTTTTCTGGCCGTCTTGCTCTATACGATCCGATCGATTTCTATGAAATATGATATCAGACGTCCATGGTGACATCGTTTCCATGCCAATTATTACAGTGGGGGGGGGGGAATCCCTCATCGTAACCCAGGATTGTTATTATAATCATCACTTTAAGGAAGATTGCAATGGGCTGGATATGCCACACTCACTTGGGAGATATGAAATACATACAAAATTTTAGTTAGAAAGACTGGAACGAAGATACAACTTAAGAGACAAAAGCACAGATGAAAAGGTGGCATCAAAGTTATTCTTAAAGGCATGGGATATGAGGAGGTGAACAACACTTAACAATGTATGATTATGGGCTTCCGGTAAATACGGCTTCATAAAAGTCGGTGGATTGTGCGACTATCGACTTTTCAAGAGCTCTCCGCCATGTAGGTGGTTACGAAATTTATCGCCCTATTAAAGAGGACTTTTAGAAAAAGTCTGGAGCGTGATATAAAATATAGACCTCATTAAGATCTCCAACTTATACTCCGATATGGCCAATGTTTAATGAAATCCGAGGGGAATAATTAATGGGTTACCTACATGGAATTACTTTTGTAATAAATCTGCATTGGGAAAACTGGATATGAATATCAATGAGTGATATAAATTCAGAATGAAAAATTTATAAAATGCGTATAATCCAAAGTGGATAATACTTTTTTGTTTTGATGTTACTTTGATCATTTAAAGCAAGGTAAAGCAAGGTAAAGCCGTCCATATGCTTAACAAGAACACTGTCATGAAGATGCATGGGAGAGTTGAGGTAGAGCTCCACCATTCATTCCTCACCTAGACACTGGATGGAGATGAGTGTTCAGCTAGACGCTCTGGTCGCTTTAACACCGGGGAAATAGCACCCGGTGGGGGTTCCTCAACCGGCTCTTTTAAAGCACAGTAGTAACTATATGTGCCGGTCACGGTAGCCACGCGGTCTAAGGCATGAACAGTCTCCGCTCGCTTGTAAGCTGGGATCGTGGGTTCGAATCCCGCTCAGGGTATGGGTGTTTAGTGTTGGTATGTGTGTGTGCGTTTTTCTGTGTTTGTGTACAGCGACAAGCTGAACAACCGCCAAAGGAGTCCTACCGTATGTGTAAGATATAGTAAACAGAAGCGTAACGGATAGTTTCTTGTAGGCAGGCCAAGGCCCAAATTGGGGCTGCAGCGTCAAAGGGGAAAACAGTAACTACATGTACCACCTAAATTTAAGTTAAAATATTTCTACTTCTTTCCGCAGTTTAAATATGCATTTCCCATTATTCTCGGAATAAATGCGGATTATTTCCCAAAGCAGCAATAACAGGCTGGTCTTCGTAATGTACGCACACTAAGTCTTGTTTGATGTTCTCACGCGATGAGTATCGAAAATATGGCCTTCTCAGATGTACCGCTGTGTGGGTAATTTTGTAGATTAACACCAATATTTCGAAGCAAAATTTCGGCCTCCGTTTCCGGAGTAGAACATTTTTCAACAAAGAAAATTGAGGTAGCAGGTTCGTCCTAAACGGTACTTCTCTGTGAAATTACACGGCCTCACACCCCTAAAGACCGTAAACCTGAGACACAGTACGTTGTCCTAATATTTTAAATAGCCTTTAGGTGAACATTATACTTCAAAATGTTTACTTGTTTGAAGTAAAGCTTCTCGTGTGAAGCGCGCTGTGGATTCCTGCTGCAAGTTTCGTTTAGGATACGATTTGAGACGGCATTACAGGAACTGTAGGTCTACACTCAAGTGACCCGTGTGTGTACCTCGTCGAAATAAAGTGTTGAAAATGTGACCATTGTCAGCGGGAAGAGAAGAGTAGGAGGTGGAAGTAAAAGGGTCACATGGTTGGGGGGACGATGAGGATGCTGTGCTGAGCCTAGCGGAAAGTAACGGGCGTCTTTATTGGATCGAACTGCCGTATCAGTCCCTAGCCTAACGACTCACTATTGCCCCTTCCAGCTCTATATATCGTGCCTCAAGAGGGGCGCCTATCAGAGCGATAGGATGAATCTGCAAGGAGGGTGGCTGTGAGAGAAAACCACAAGAGCCGGTTATTCTGCTGAAAATACGTGTGATAACTGATAATGGATCCACGGGAAAGCGAAGGGGAGTCTCTCATGAGGAAAATATCATACGATGACGGAAGGAGCGATTGTTTCAGTTACGAACAGACTTTCACTGTGACAACTCTAAATACATATCATGGATACATAAATACAAGAAGATGGGCTGAATGGGAAGAATGAGATGGGTGAAATGTAAAGATTTTATAATAAAATATAATTTGATGACATGAATGATTTCTGTTACTACATTCATCACCAAACTAATAAAAAGCGGCAGTTTAATTAGTTTATATATTCAGTGTCTTAAGGTGCGGTGAGACTGAGTCCACTTGGTACGACGGTCATTATCTGGCCTATTTTACCAGCCCCTGATAACAAATGATGAGTGTGGAGCAGTCGGTGGAATGAGAATTGGCAGGGCAAATTGAAGTACTCGGAGAAAACCGGTCCCAGTGAAATTTGTCTACCACAAATCCCACACGACCTGACCTGGGCTCGAACCCGGGCGGACGCGGTGGGAAGCCGGCTACTAACCGCCTTACCTGTAGCATGGCCTAGAAAGCGGTAATTATATAGAAGAGAACTAATCTTATATTCATGAGGTACTTGCTACGACAGCGGACATTACTGCCTATTCATATTCAGGAATTTCGTGCTCTGTGCAAGCGCCTAGAACCCGGTTCATTTTCCTCTTTCGCCACATAACAGCTACCAATATTACCATCCTTTCATCGTATGGAAAAGGCAGATCATTCTTCTGGTTGAAGCGAAACTGAGGAATGACTGTTTTTTTTAAAGTAAGGATGTCCCATTACTTAATTAATCTGGCATTACTTCCTGAAGAAGTATGGGGTATTTGAAGTGGAGCTCCATCACTTTAACCTCGGTACTAGGTGGAAGTTTTGGGTCAGCTTCACATTCCGTCCTCATTATCCTTGGATAAAATCTCCGGTGCCCGCTGTATAAGTAAAAGTTGTCCCTGTAATAGGCCGTGAAGGCCCATAGGGTTGGGAGAAGTCGAGGTACCCACATCTTCTAGACAGTCGGCTCATAGATGGCGGGCCGCTCTGTGTTATAACAACTCAGCGAGGCCCAAAGAACTGGACGACAAACAACGGAACCACGACGCGGTGGACATTCATCTTCTTTCAAAAAGAAGCGGTATAAAGGACACGAACCAAATTGGTTCTAGATTTTAACAAATCTTTAAACCACACTTGTAAATAAATTAATTATAATAATATATATAAATATTTTAAAAAATTCAGGCACATCGCTGTAATTGTTAAAGGCTATGATTTTACATTTATGACATGGGAATATGAGGGTAAATAAGTAATATGGGGCACGCGGTAGCGTAGTTGATTGAGGCACTATGCTACAAGACGGAAGGTCTCGAGTTCAAGTCCCGATGAGGTCACTGGACTTTTTTCAATTGACCTAATCCTTCCAGCCGCACTACGGCCCTGGGGTCGACTCAGCCTCTAACAGAAATTAGTACCAGGAATTAATTAAATAATTTTCCTCGGGAGTAAAGCCGGCCGGCGCGTAAGGCTGACAACCTTACCTCCATCTTTGAGCCGATTGTCTAGATAATGTGAGACTCTCAACGTCTCACAACCCTATGGGCCTTCGCGGCCTGTTACAGAGATACCTTTACTTTTTTTATGACAATAATCAGACATAAAGTTACAGCTCAGAGAATATCGCTGTACGCATACACAAAAACATACCAACCCAAGGCTCCATTATGGCCCCAGCATTTATATATACACGTATGTATCTTGCACTGGGAAGAGAGCAATACGTTTAGTTGAAAATTACAACACATACCATATAAAAGATAAATTTAAAAATAAATGGTGCCGATTTGTTTCTCTACAGAAACGAGTGATGTGCTGTTGTGAACTTTCGATTTCCATAAAATGCAGGTAATTTATTTGACTACATGAGCAAATATCAGCCGTTCCATTGAGTTATTTAAACATATTGGCACGTTCACTGGAAATATAAAACTCTAATGATACTGAGAATTTTATAGATGTATAACTACATAGGAACCGTGTAAATATAGGATAGAACCAATTACTAGCATAATTTTTAAAAAAGTATAAACATCTGTATCACCATGTGCGTCATTATTTTATTCAATCAGGTACAAATTTTTTAAAATAATTTGTTCAGAATCCATCATCCCAGGTTATCACCAGTGGTTCCGGATATAACCATCAATTCGGGAATTTATATTATGAAGACACTGTAGATGACAGGCCAAACGGTTTGTAGGAATGATTTAACAAAGTCTGTGCATTGGCGAAATGTAATAGAAAGTGCTCGGTATATTGAGACCAGTTTTAAAAGTGAGCAACAGGAAATGCACAGCAAATATTTGTTTTATATCCTATCTTACCAAAGACTGCGGATGGTAAATACGAAACTCCTTGTTGACTAGTGACGTAAGCCGATATGTCTGGATATCCTGCACATGCAACCTCTTCCTCGTCGTCCCTTTGTCCCTCTGCAGCATATGCTACGATGTCAACATACCAAGCGCCTTCATCAAAATCGTCATTCGCTGGCTTCGCTGGTTAGATGGGATATGTAGGGCCAGCTAATGACTGCTCCTGGCCAGTGAAGCGCTGTTGTTCTGTTGACACGCCATTCGTGATGGCTAAGGGCAGAAAGCATGGAGAGGAAGATAGACAACTACTTTGCTACTGCTGGCAGCAGTCGTCACGGAACAGTTTCTCTTTCGGCCACGGGCAATCATATGTTGACTGATTTATATAACCTTACAGACTATGCAAACACAATCAAATTTCGTTGTACACGTGAGACTGTTACTTATCAGTCTATGTTGAAAACAAAAATAATGACTGATATTATGTAGAATGTAGACTAAAGAAGAAGTTCGAGCGTTTTAATTATCAACCACTCATTTGAAACTAGTGAAAATCTGTGTGGAAAATCTGGGTTTACTTCTTCTTCTTCTTCTTGAATGATTCCTTTAAATAATGCCTCCAAACTTGCCTGTCTGAAGATTCTCGTTTTCAATTCTTGTTACCAGGCACTGCCGATCACAGAGGCTGCACGGTCTAAGGTATGAACCATCTTCGCCTGCTCGAACGCTGGGATCGTGAGCTCGAATCCCACTAGAGGCATGGATGTTTGTGTGCGTTTATTCTGTGTCTGTGTTGGTAGCGGCCTTGAGATGGACTGATCCCTGTCGAAGGAGTCTTACCGACTGTGTATAGATTCAGAAACTGAAAAAGTGGCCATGGTCCACAAGGGCTGTAGAGCCATAGATATATTACCAGACATTAGTCATGAACCTCTGACACTGAATCAGTACGTAAATAGAGGATTACTCTGTTTGATTTGAGCACGTCCGAACCGTCACTACGGAGAGTGCTCCCTTTTGGGATATGAAGCCGCGTAGTCCGATAAATGTTCGTCTTTTGCTGGGATACACGGTTGAATATTGCCTGCCTCCGTAATCCGAAATGCCAGAAATACGAAACGATTTACACGAGCCCCCTCCCCCAGAGAAATGAATCTGAAAGAATTAAGAATATAATCGAATTTATTTAAATCCTTGCAGTAAAAACGAAATATTGTGAATAGTAATATTATGCATTAACGGACCTGCTTCTCTAGGTGATGAAAACTGTAACCTGGTTACTGCCTGCTCCGAACCGGCGTGTAGTCAAATGATCGCGGGTTCCTGTTGGTGTTTATGTGTAAAATGTATCCATAATTCATTCCAATGAATAATTTTAACAAGAAATTCAATTTTTATTTGAAATTCAGTAATCCGAACGATTCGATAGCTCGAACACACCAGAGTTTTAATTTCTTCGGGTTATTGAGTTTACACTGTAGATGAAAAACAACTCCATAAGTTAGAAACATTAGAACTATTAATGCATGATGTGGAAATAAATTTGACAATACTATTGCACTTTCATAGCTTTCATATGTTTTAAGAATTTCTTTCTGATTTTAGATCTAAATGGTCACCTTGCAATTCACAAACACAATGAGGAATTTCACTCCGTGTATATTGATATTATGCGAAAAATTTGTTACAATATTCTGAAATATAATTACTGCAAATGAGAAAGCATGGTCATGTTATTTGTGAGAATAAATTTCACAAATCGAGTTAATTCATGAGGTAGGAGCCGCTGCTTGTTTGAAGCCATCCTTATGAGGGAAGGTTAGTCTTAGCTGAGGCCTGCTGTAGTGAGGTGATAGAAGAGTAAACAACTGAAAGGCCGCGCCATAGCTCAAGCGGTTAGTCGCTGGCTTCCCACCGAGGCGGCCCGGGTTCGATCCCGAGTCTACTCAAGTGGGATTTGTGGTGGACAAAGTTACGCTGGGGCGGGTTTTCTCCGAGTACTTCGGTTTCCTCTGCCAATCTTCATTCCTCCAAATTTTCTGTCACCATAATGGCCCGGGGCAGGCCATAATAGGCTAATCAGTGGCCGCCTTGCCGAGTGGACCCAGCTGGACTCCAGCCCCCAACTAAGTGAATTAAAAAAACAAAAACAAATGAAAGAGCGAGACTCACACGCACAGAAGCAGCGTAGCCTCATCTACAAACTTAGGAGGTTGAGTTCCGAACAGAAAATGTAAGTGAGCAAGCAGTCGAACGGTTTATAGGGTAATGTATTTTAGCTTATCGTATTCTACCGTTTTCAATGGTTTCCTATTCCGACGGGATCAGAATTTAGCTTTTATGTGAAGGCAAACAGGCTTGCTTCATCACCACTTCTTCGTTTTGGCATCGCGTGTTTGTAATTACAAAAGAGCGGTTTCCGTTTCTAAATTAGGAACGGACTGTTCATTCCATTTCTGTGTAAACATGCGAGGCACTGCAAAATTAATTTAATGTAAAACTGATTCATTATTATTATTATTATTACTATTATTATTACATTCGCAAGAGATATAACACTGCTCTGAATGTGTATGGGTTGAGATTCTCACTGTTTATAGCATAAAGTTGCTTAATATTAACTATTATTTCTTCCCTGGCACTAAACCGGAAGTTATTACTGACTACTTTCGTCTTCTCTAAAACATCCCTGACACTAACAATTTTCGCATTAATGTCTTACGGGACTTCAATTGGGAGAAAGGGTCACCTCGGTCTTACTACCGCTACTATTCTGAAGTGTCTTTCTTCCATTTTTGACCTATTTACTGACTCTCCTTCTTATGTACACCTCCACACATCTTCTTGGACTTAAACAATGCGTTGAGAATAATTTCCTTGACCCAGTCTTCGTTAATTTCATTGATCTTAAAATGCTTTTGACTTTGTCCAACATAACCTGATCTTAGATATGTTAAGTTACTTTGGAACACCTGATGGTTACAGTAGCTGGTTTCGCAGTTACTTAACCAATAGACAATTTCGGGTTCTCGTTTCTAGTACTCCCTTCTTGTCAACTGAAGTAATTTCCGGTGTGCCGCAAGGCTATGTTTTCTTTTCAAATTATTCAATAATGACCTATGTAAATCTATCGAATATTGTACATTTCTGATCTCTGCTGTTGATCTAAAAATTTCCGTGACATTAATTGTCCACTCGATTGCTCTTACTGCAATCTGACATTAATTCAGTAAGTGAGTGGCGCGCTGCTAACTCTATGAGATTTAATATTGTTAAAACGTGTGTTCGCCGGTCACGGTAGCCGAGCGGTCTAAAGCATGTACTGTCTTCGCTCGCTTGGAAACTGGGATAGTGGGTTCGAATCCCACTCAGGGCATGGATGTTTAGTTTGTGTGTGTGCGTTTTTCTGTGTTTGTGTACAGGTAGAGTCCTTGCGACGATCTGCTCACCCGCCCAAGGAGTCCTATCGAATGTGTAAGATCTAGAAAAACCGAAGTAAACAGAGAAGTTCATGGAGGTAGGCCTAGGCCCACTGGGGGCTGTAGTGCCAAGGAAAGAAAAAAAGGTTGAGTGAGGCCGGTCACGGTAGCCGAGCGGACTAAGGCATGCACTGTCTTCGATCGCTTGGAAGCTGGGATAGTGTGTTCCAATCCCACTCAGGACATGGATGTTTAGTTTGTGTGTGTGCGTTTTTCTGTGTTTGTGTACAGGCAGAGGCCTCGCGACGAGCTGATCACCCGCCCAAGGAGTCCTATCGAATGTGTAAGATCTAGAAAAACCGAAGTAAACAGAGAAGTTCATGGAGGTAGGCCTAGGCCCACTAGGGCTCTAGTGCCAAGGAAGAGCATTTTCTGAGCTACGCTACCATTACCAGCACCAGCGTTATTAAGCACCTAGGTGTTTTCTTTGATTCACAATTATATTTTCACAATCGTGTTGATTTCTTGTTTCCTGCTTTCACTCGTGCTCACTTTGTAGTTGGCCTTTGGGCTGCTGAATTAACATGCAAATAAAGAAGAATTTAATTTAACTGATATATTATTATTATTATTATTATTATTATTATTATTA
>NW_019724587.1:1259159-1272283 GCF_002891405.2 Cryptotermes secundus | reverse complement strand
ATATATTATTATTATTATTATTATTATTATTATTATTACTATTATTGCTCTTTCTCCTTATTCTCGATCTTTTCCTGATAGCTTGTGGTTTATTTAACAACGCTTAGAATATGGAGACTATACACAATCAGACGGCAGGATGACTGATGAATTGGAAATGATTTTTAAGGAAGCGTTTATGAGCTAAATGAAGTATTATCCCTGCATTTGTTTGAATGGACTGAAGGAAACCACGTAAAAACTCAGGACATTCGGTCTCCAGGTCAGGATTCGAAATAAGATTATGCCGAATAAAAGTATGGAAAAATGTCTCTACATCACCTTGCTTGGTTTATCTCCTGGTGCTTCAGGCTGAATTCCAAACACTAACAGGCATACTCCAAGCTTCCAAGTGCGGTGCTGTTGTAACAAAATGAGCTGCCGCTCTTTCGGCTGTAGTCTGTAATTACTGTGGAAATGTTAATTCCATTTCGATCCAATATAATCCCAATTTTACATGGAGCTCCAACGAAACTTCAGCTCTTTAATTAAAGATGCTCATTCGTAAAAAAAAAAAAAGACTGACATGCTACATAATATAGAAACCTCATTAATATCTGCAATTTCTACTTTTCGCTATGATGAATATTTAAAAAATACAAGGGAAATATAATTTTTATCTGTGCAGTGGCGTTTCTAGTGCCACTGCCTCTGTCACAATCGGTCTGTGTCTACGTTGAACAAAAACTGGAGGCCCAACCAGGTATGCAAATTAACAAGAAACCGATTGGAAAATATCCATATTCTGCTTGAACACAACAGTGGACCCTTTTGAAACTTCTAATGTTTTATAAAATACAGTTTTGGAATTGAATGTTTAAAATTGCAACTTATTTTTGTTCGTAAATCCATCTTCTTTTCGACTCTATAGGTACTCCGATTTCGCTTGTCGAACACTTTGAGTCCTCAATTCGTTTTTACAGTCTAGTCTAAGAATCATAAGGGCCGAATATTTTCAGGGCACTTTGAGCAAAATTCATGCTTTGAATGGGCCTTTAAAGCAATGATGCCCCAACTAGATGGCGTGCACGGAAGTGGTGTGTTGGGCGAAAAAGTATGCAGGACTCACGAGTTAAAGCTCTGATTATTAGGGTCTACTGTGATCTCAGTTCATTAGTAACTCCTATCAAGTAAGAAGTGTACGGTGAAGCAGTGTAAAACCGGATTCGTGGTTTATAAAGTAATCCAGAACTCCGATGAAACTTTCCTGCGATACAGCGCTCAAGATCAACTTTTAAGCTGTCTCTTCCTGAACTCTGGATTTTCTGTATGAAAAATCAAAACCTGGAGCTCTGAACCCTGGCTCCTGAGGTGTTACTTTTTAGAACGACATATCTTTGCGAAAAACAAATCAGCAACTACAGCAATTAATTCGAAATACATTAATCGCCCTTAACTGAAAGTGACGTACGGGCTGGCGTATGGACAATTCAATTGAGGAAAAGCCACCTTGTTCAAAATAAGCAGACCCATCATTCCCACTGAGTAAATACTGTTAGTCACTTTTAAACTTACAGTTTCTGTGGTTAATATAGGGGGGTGGGGTGGGGGAGGTAGCAAGCATGGCACCCTTGTGAAGGCATAGAAAAAACTGAGGATCACACTCAGTGGGAAATTAATGTGGTATTTGTTTTCACCAATAACAATACTAAAGAAGGCCAGCATCATTAACCAGCTGATATTTGCAGTGCAGAAGCAGTGTGTTTTCCTGAGAGATGGAGCTCAAATTTTAATGTCATTCTGATGTACGTACATAACTTATTCTATGTCTCTTCGTTTCCACCTACTCTTCTACAGTTCCTTCTTAACTCGTTACCGCACTTGGAAAGAAGCGCCTTAAGGAACCAATCGCTGGAGCTGAAGAAGTGACAAGAATTTCAAGTTTCAAAGATTTCAGTTTTTGGTGCCTTTAGATATAGACACTTAGACATGCGTCCTTCATGAGCAGAAGAGAAGATTATAGCTTACTTCCTCTATTTGAAAGGGGTGGGGGGCACGCTGTAGCGTAGTTGGTAAAGGCACAATGTTACAAGCCGGAAGATCGCGAGTTCGATTGCCGATGATGTCACTGGATTTCTCAATTGCCATAATCCTAGCCCTGAGGTTGACTCAGCCTCTAACAGAATTGAGTACCAGAAATCTTCCTAGGGGTAAAGGGCGGCCGGAGCATAAAGCTGATAACCTCACCGCCATCTGTGAGCCGATTGTCTAGAAAATGTGGAAGTCTCGACGTTTCACAGCCCTAAGGGCCTCTACAGCCCGTTACAGGGATAGCTTTAAATGTTATCATTATCCTTTATTTTAAAAGTTATGTTGCTTTTATGGTACCTTGTCCTTGTGGATTTTCAACCTCAGGTATATATAATCGAAATGACATGTTGACATGTAAACTTGTGTGTCATCACGCCACTGAATCAAATTTTATCCTTGTAAGTGACATCACTTTGAACTTCTGAATTGGCAGCAACACTAGAGACACTGAGTGTTTGGATCCTAAAATTTCTTGCGGTAATTTATCTTCGAAAAATCATGATAATTTTGTGGATGTAACTATATTCTAATATCTAAAACATAACAATGGCGGTCGTCTGAAATCTACATATTATTAATTTCATTTATTTGATTTAATGACAATTAATTTTCATATTTAGATAAACTGTAAATATAAGAATAACTTCACAATTTTCATGAAACTTTTTATGCGCGCTAAAATGTAAAATATAATGCGAGGTTTTGAAGTTATATCTGGCAAATCTGATGTAATATGAATGTGTGGTAACGAGAATTATGTACAAAACTGACCATTCATTTGTAAGAATGACGCAGCAGGTTGCACTGTGCGAATCTGTTTAATTTATTATGTACATATGTGCGAATTGTTGCTACAGAACTGAATTTGACATGATATTACGTGGGAAGAATAAACTCATATATAAACACTGTGAGCAAAAATAGAGTTGTTTTTATATATTTTCTTCCTTTCGGTAAGAGCTGATAATTCCTTAGGCCTAAACGTCCCTAGTCAATACATCAGTATATTTCCCAATAATTAGTATACATATGTACGTATAACATCTGCCTCGCATGAAAGAGGTACACGATTCCAATGTCGGTCACGTGACGTGGCATCCTGAAAGACTTCACTGCCGTGTTTACAGTTCCGCGTAAAGGCTAATGGAGCACAGGTAGTCGAGATCCGACAGATTCCTTCTACGCCCGCCCTGGTAACACGACAGTGAACCAACTTTCCATTTCACGTTCAACGTCGTATATCTTGCGCAGTAGATATAATGTTGTTAAATAGGCTAATAAGCAGCCAAATCAGTATTGTTGCATATTAGTACCACGGCACATCCTAGTATAAATTCAAAATGTGCTGGTAATCATTTTTCGATGTTGCGCCCGGTTTAGGTAAACTTACAAATGATAGGTGCATATCATCACACAAACTTTATTGCTATAAGATACAGTCAGTTCCATCACATGTTTCGGTCACTAAGTGGCCATTATCGGGTGGAAATTACACAAAACTACTAAAACTCAGAACAGAATATAATTTAGTAAAGGTTATTATAGTGAAAAAATTACTAAATCGGAGATCACTAATTCTGAATTCGCGATAATTCGGACAATCCTTATTTTGCGCATTACGACCTTGATGATCACATTTCCGCCACGTAAAATGTTTTAAGACTGATGTCAGAACTTACAATTGACATTTTAAGACAAGTGTATTTATTATATGATATACAATACAAGTTTCAAACCAAAGTCCTATTGCCCCAAAACACACGTGAAGTCCATTTTATAACTTCTGTGAACATATTTTTGGTAGCACTTCTACAGTTCGGACTTTCACTAATCTGGACAAGGGTTCGTTCCCAATTAGTCCGAATTAGTGAGCTCTTACAATAATTGTTTTAAATTTGGTTCGTGTTGGATTCGTTGTTTAAATTTTATAAAAATGGAAACCTTTAGATACATTCTAAAAGTTTGTGACCATGGTACATTAATATAAGTCTTCATCCGGAGATAGAGACTAGCTCTATCGACTGGGTCCAACTGAGTACGTTTTACATGAAGACGGGGCCAGAATCCAGCCTCCGAAACGTTGTGTTTTGAAAATTAAACAGGACGGTTTCAGATAAGGAGAAGACGATGGAGAATGTCCGGAAATATAATATTTGTGTTTTGATACATTACTTAACAGCATATGGGGCACGTGGTAGCGTAATTGGTTGAGGCAATAAGCTACAAGCCGGAAGGTAGTGGGTTCAAGTCCCGATGAAGTCACTGGATATTTTTCAATTGACCTAATCCCTCCAACCTTACTACAGCTCTGGGGTCGACTCAGCCTCTAACAGAAATGAGTACCAGGAATATTCTTCGGGGTAAAGGGCGGCATGCGCGTAGGTCTGACAACCTTGCCGCCATCTATGAGCTGATTGTCTAGAAAATGTGGGAACCTCAACATCTCATAACCCTATGGGCCTCCACGGCCTGTTAAGGGATAGCTTCACTTTACTTACTTTAGTTAAGAGCATAGGTGGCGTCATAGCTCAAGCGGTTGGTCTGTGGCTATCCACCGCGGCGGCCCGGGTTCGGTAAAGTGGGATTTGAGGTGGACAAAGTAGTGCTGGAGAAAGTTTTCTCCGAGTACTTCGGTTTCCCTTACCAATCTTCATTCCACCAATTTCTCCACAATCACCCTCACCTATCATCTTGGGATGGTACAACAGGCCTGAAGTGGCCGCAGTACAAGGGACTTAGTCCACTTCACTAGCAATATAAAGAAAATAATACTTAATAGAATATAGCCAGATTTTTAATAACAAATAATTTACATTAAGTATGAATCAATCATTCTGAAGCGAATATCATAGTCATTTATGATTTCCAATTTCCAATTGTCGAAATCATGGGCGGACAATGCACCTTGTAATAAACAGAGGCTAAAATTGTTTTCGTTTTTTGACAATCATCAGAATATTTATCACTTAATTCGTTCAGTTCGACCTGCAATTCTAATTTTTGTGAAGAAATAATATTTTAATGTGAAACTGTTACCACTGCTTTTTAACCACAGGTTTTGTAAGATACTCAACTACGCCAGTGGATACCAGCATGTGATGATGGCCTTGAGGTAAATTTGTAGGTATTTTCAACTCTAGTGAATTTATGGGGGAAATTGGATAGGGTTTTAGTGTGGAATTGCTATTTTCAGGCTGCGACCTATATCCTTTCTACCTGATGTATGACTCTGGTATACAGTCATGCAGTACAATCTTTACAACAGTATAAGCTAAGAAATTTCCACCTTGCTGGAACTTATCTGAGTGAAAAATAAACTGGATTTCGGAGAGGAAAGGAGTTTTTTGAAGGGGAAAAGCGAGAGGGCTGAGGTTCTATTTTAAGAAACATAAAAACAAAAGATCTCTTTCAATTAAAAGTGAAGACAACGCTGCTCCTCCTGCAATATATTTGAGAAGTGGAAGAAATAATGAGAAAGGGTTTAAGAAGCGAAATATATACAGAGATGAGACCTATTTCCCACACCAATTACACAGTGAAAGAGTGATACAGTTGTATATGTGATCTTACACAGCAGTGCAGGACAGACAGCTGTAGTTTTTCATGCTGGGGCAGAGGAAGGGGTTCATATGTGGGACACTGTTGATTTATAATCCTAAATCAAAATTTGAAGACTGCAATGATGATAATTACAATAATGTGGAAGAGAAACTTATTCCAAATATGCCATTAGGCAATGCAATTCTAGATGATAACGTAAAATATGACACGATACAAGAAAATAAGTCTTCCACTATTTCTTGTCGGAAGGCCGATACAATATGATTCCAAAATAATAACACTATCGTCGGTCCAAAATTAACTACACACAGAGAAAGAACCCCAAAATGAGAGTTTCTTCTTCTTCTTCTATTCATGTTGCTCCCACGTGGAGCATAGGGCATCGGTGAAACGCTTCGTTTCACTTCACTATTTTAATATTATACAGTCTTTGGAGGGGGGGATCAGACCATTGCAAGGCCCCTACCTAACATAAACACAGGACAAACTCAGATATCCATGCTTTGAGTTGAATTCGAACCCACGATCCCAGTGTTCGAACTGACGAATATACAGTATTTCATGCCTTAGACCGCGCGGCCACTGTGATCAGCAAACTGTGAGATGGTACATACCAAAATGTTTTTACTTCTTTCTACTGTGGAGAGAATTTTGTTGGAAAATGGTTTAATTGCGTTTCAACTTCTAAATCGTATAGAACTGATATGGAATTTATTTAAAAAGTGCCGCTTGAAATGTTTCTTCTATACATTTAACAGCTTTGCGAAAATGACACGGAGAAGTTTCGAGCAAAATAAGGCCAGAAGGCTCCGTAAGAGCTTCTAATCATGTGGAAACAACCGAAGAACGATAAAAAACGTGGCAGTGCCATGGACACTGGCTCTGGGGAGATCCACAGTTCAACAGAATCGGTTGTCGAAGGTTTAATTTGTTTTGGGGTCAGAACCGCTGAGTAACACCGAAGCTGCTTTCAGTAAAATTATGGGAATATATTTAAGACGTTTTAATTTTCTGACTGTAGAGGGGTTCTTTCTACTCCACAACTCCTGGATACAGTAGTCAAAAAGTGCGTACCAACGAAGCACCTGGGTTGCACTGACAACAGACACTCACATTTTGGTAGAAAAGTAATTCCAGAACAAAGTAACACGGCAGTTCAAAATTAGCCATTTCCGTAAGGCCAGAGGTACCTTCTTGTAGATATTTTTCTAATCAAATAAAGATTTTGACGAAACATTCGAAATGTCTTACCGAAAACCTCCCAGGCACTTTTCTTCAAAATCGTGTGTCCGGATTTCAACGCCAATTTCCATGTTTCTAAAGCATTTATTTAGACGTGATTTAGAGCGTAATACACCCTACAAGGGAACAAAAACAAACATCCAAAATAACTTGTTCTTTTTCCAGGAAACACGTTATGAAGTTAGAGGAAGCAGCTTTTCTTGATGGTTTAGTATGGCTTCCTTGATCCTCTTAAGAGTGGAGTTGCATTCATGCAATGGGATTTTCCTACTCTGATTTGCCATTCTGTGTTCCTTCATGTTTTCCAACAACATACGTGTGTAGAAGAAGACATCGTACCGAAGCGAGCGCGTGGGAAGCCAACTGCAGTCTGAAGTGTAGCTTCACTGGACCTACTCAGCGGTCAGCCACTTGTTCAAATTTAATTCTCAGTAAGCTTTCGTGAATACGATTTGATTTGTACTCTCAAAAAGGGAAATACAAATATATAAGGTAAAATATATTCGTAGATGATGGGTTATAAGATTACGATTTCTCTGAACGTGATTCCGTGTGTTATTGTGCCTACCAAATTACATTTCATAGGCTCATGAGTTTCGTATACACCGCTGGGAGGAATTCACGTCTGACAACTGGGCCTGTTTCAGCTTGCACTGCATGGTACATTCCGAATAACCGCTCGGACGAGCTTACCTGATGAAACCAACATCAGAACTCAAAACAGGATAAATCAGAAAGAAAAATGTTTAATGACGTATTTGAAATGGTCTAATTAGAAAGCTTTTAAGTCTTAATGAGTTGAACTGGAATCTTAATTAATGGGAAGTTAATTCTGTAGAGCAGTGTGACATTTCAAATTAAATAACCTAAGAATGGATTCTACTGTATTCTAGCATATCACAATTATTATGTTATAATTACCAACTGAATAATCTGTCAAGCAACTTAGCCAACCACTGCAAGAAACACTTCGAATTGTTTCTGTGGTTTAATTTTGGCAACCTGGAGCTGAAATTTAATTGCAATTTACTTCCAAGATTCGAATACTATGTAAATTATGATCACCTCATTTTAACATTCATTCGAATAACTGTATCATCAGAACTTACAGCGGTTGCAAGAAGGCAAATTCATAGACCGATTCAAGTGTCACTACAGAACTTAGAAATTCCGAACCTTATCAAACGGACTTATCTGATATCAAGCGGGGTTGAATTTTATGCTATAATTTCTTATGGAACTCATTCCTTTTCGCTTAGTGGGGGGTGGAGTCCAGCTGGGTCCACTCGGCACGGCGGCCACTGATTGGCCTATTGTACCTGCCCTGGTGATTATGATGATGGAGAATTTGGTGGAATGAAGATTGGCGGGGTAAACAAGTACTCGGAGAAACCCCACCCCAGAGCCACTTTGTCCACCACAAATCCCACTTGACCAGACACGGGATCGAACCCGAGCCGCCGCGGTGGGAAACCAGCGACTAACCGCTTGAGCTATGGCGCGGCCGAACTAATTCTTACGTTTCAAGAATATTTTTACTTCAATGACTGATTAGATAGTTCGTTAACCTCAAGATAAGCACATTTATGTAACTTATGCACATGAGGAAACACAAATAAAGCAATGCCTTAGAGGAAGACTCTGGTCTTGCAGAAAGCTCTCGGAACTGCCTTTGAATTGTGTTCACGTGAACATGATGACTAGTCCATGAAAGGTCTTAAGTTTTCAGGATTTGAGAACTAACACATTTATGATGATTATTAATGACACAGACACGAACAAGCGTAAGAACCCGTAGGTCTCTGAGCCCGGGGAAATGTTGTTTCCAAGATCGTCACTGAAGTGTGCTAATGATCATTGGTACAACCCAGTTACATTTATACATATGTTTAAAATATATATCATTTTTTTATAATTACTCGGCTGCTTTATCATTATGAATCGTGTTATGAACTGAGTGTACAAATAGTTGAGTCATTAAATTGTAGCGAAAAGTAAACATTAAAAAAGTAAAGAGTAATACATGTAAAGGAATTTGTTCGAAGTTACATTTGCAAAATAAAAGTTTGTTTGACGAAAATGAAAACTTGGAACAAAATATTGTGAGAATATTAATTACATTACGTTAAAAGAAGGCTCCAGCTAATCATTGTTAATGACAGAGACCGTTCCAGGCGCTCCATCTCTTGAACTCGGATAACTCGTTGAAACATTTAAAATAAAATGTTGTCATAATTATTTATTTCCAGAGGATCTGCAAGGCATGAAATTCGAAACTCCGCACATTACTCTTCGTTATATACAAGGGAACTCGTACTTCAGTTGGGAAATCATAACAACAGTCCTCTTCTGACGGCTTCACAGACACGGCGTCGCAGTCATTTCTTGAAAGCTGGAGCTGTGCCCTTTATCTGAGAAACAATCATTATCCGCCAGTTCCAGCCATTTTACAACCTCGTCAAATTCCATAATACTCATTTTCCCATTCCGCTCAGAAGAGAAGCGTTTCCAACTTCGCCTGTCTCCTTCCTCTCGTAGACGTAGCAGTGAATGCGGCACGCACTCTCGTGTTATCCCTAAATCCGCCATGGAGCTATACTTCATTCTCCCGGAGAAAAAGAAAAACAAACAAAGGACAAGGAAGGGATAAGGACTATAAAAGACCTGGCTGAATATAGGAAGATAAGAGGAAACGTCCAGCGCCTTTGCCGACAGAAAGAAAGCGCAATTCTTTCCTGCTTCTCCGCCACTTGTTTCGAGACTTGATTTTCGTCAATGTAAGATGCCGCGGGCGTCATGTTCGGACCCAGATGTGTATTCAGTTAAAATTCGATTATCGGAGCTCAAGACGGGAGGGGCAGGGATTGACCTTCCGACAAAAATGCTCGAAATTTCGAAAAATATACAAATTTATTAACAAAATGTAGAGTTTATTAGTGTTAGGGCGTGAAGTAAGCACAGTTATCATGAGTCGTATTGCTCCCAACTACTTTAAACATAATTTCCGAAACCTCTACATAAGTAACTACGAATGTTAGCTGATCCCAGATCTTCAACAGCATTAAATCCATATCCCGATTATAGACGGAATTATGGGCCAGGTCACTCCACGTTCCAAACACAACCTATATTCATTAATCTAGTTTAATATTATCTTCCACCTCCTTGACTTCGTCCAGCTGAATATTTTCCAGTAGGTTCCCTCAGCACAACTGTTCTCGGCATATCTGAATAGCGGCGACCATAGGAGACCTCGGTATATACGGAAGGCTAACACAAAAACTAACCTTAAGAATAATATACGAAAATGTAGGCTGGAATCATCTGAGCCAGGACAGGAATAGCGTTGGTGCTTCGCGGACATAGCAATGAACTAGCAGGTTGCATAAAAATAGGATGATATCTCGACTACTCGAACCACTGCCAGCTTCAAAAGAAGGGCGCCTCAGTGAATTCGGCATCCTTTGCTCCATAGATCCTACGCATGCGCCCACCACATGGAGCCGTCTCAATTAAGTAATTTACGGGTTTTCTCAAACAGTAAAAGACCATTTACAATATCCAAAGTAAACTATAATTATTAATCATTTTTTGTACATAATGATCGTGGTATTTGGGAAGTAGAGGACATAAAAACAGCATATTGCTGTTTTTATTGCTCGATCTTGTATAGTTTCATACACACACACACACACACACACACACACACACACATATATATATATAGGGTGTTCCTAAAAGAATGGCGGGGTTTTAGATACGTATATATTTCGTATTTCTTACCGTGTACAATCATAACATGTGTCAATCGGAAGCTTGACTGTCCAGATTTTATGTACATCCATCAAAGTGCCTCTGTGTGCGCACCTTTCGTTACCCGGCACACATCAATGCGATAGTCGAATTTCTGCCACACCCGCTGCAGCATTTCAGGTGTGATGGTCTCCACAGCACGATTGATTCTGTTTCGGAGATCCTGGAGCGATTGGGGCAATGGGGGTACATAAAGCATGTCCTTCACGTAGCCCCCACAAGAAGAAATCACATGGAGTTATATCCGGGGATCGGGGTGGCAACTGGAGAAGGGGGCACCTTCACCTGCAGCACGTCCAATCCATCGTTGCGGAAGGACCAGATTAAGCAAACCTCTCACAATGTTATGGAAATGTGGAGGAGCACCGTCCTGTTGGAAAATGTAGTCATTGAAATCATTGGCCAGTTGTGGAAACAACCAATTTTCCAGGTGTTACCAGTCACATTTCACGCCTCGTAACTGTCTGAGATGGAACTAGGAAAGAGCCCGATATACAAAATGAAAATTTGAGAGCCGCGTTATGAGTCCGTATACGTTTTGCTTTTCATCACCAAAAACTGACGGAGATATACGGCAATGAAACCCCATCATTTTTAGGAACACCCGGTATATATTAATTTACATAGCGTCACTTTGCAGAAAACAGTCATTTTCACAGTCATGATCATAAACCTAACGAGATGACAGCAGTTTTCGTACTGACAAATATCAGTCATTTTTACAATTTACTTGTCATATGAGAAGAACAAAACTTTCTGAAACGTTACGTTGCGTAGTCTGGAAGAAGTTTACTGGTGTTTAGAAGGAACGTACTACCTCCATCTTAAAGGTAGAAGCTGAATGCCGTAGCAGTAAGCTATTTCGAAACATAGGTAAACTTGTACCAGGCTGCACGGCATCACATCCCAGTAGATAGTCCTCTTCCCAGACCCCGCAGTGGGAAGCTCAAACGCCGCATACTCTGCTCCTGATTTGATGATGAGATTCGTTTTGAATTTCTTACGCCTTAGAGAATTATCAGCAGAAATACCAAAATCTTCTTAAAATAAGAATTTAATAAAAGCATATTATTTGAAAGTAATACAAATAAGGTTATTTAACTTATTTGGTAATTACCGAACTTCTTCCCAGAATAATAATTATAAATGACGTTGAGTAGGGTGTCTTGGTATAATAATCCTGTTCTTTATTCCCGGGAATAATTTCAAAAACTGTTACTGTAAGTTATTTATTAACGTACAAATCGACAATCGATAATGATGTGGTATCGGAATTTTGTAGCTGCGTACAATTTTAACGGAGTGATTATAATTTCAGCCATGAAACCCTTCCTTAAAAATTAAACTACTTAATTGTTTAATCAATTAAATATTTTCACTAAGAACTACGAAATTTTGGTATGAATTCTTTATATAGACCTGAGTTCCTCTAAGTTAATTAAAGAGTAGACAGAAATAATTTCCGTCACGGAAAGTTAAGAAGCGACGAGAAATAATGACACTTCTTTCATTTTCGACGAATATACTTACATAACTGGACTCAGACACGTTCTAATTTATAAAGAATGCCTGTACATGAAAACAGAATAGGGAGTTGTACGCAGGCATACTTTAACTAACTTCACGGAACTGAGTTCTTCCTGAGAAGCCAACAGTCGCTCAGCTACTCAATTATTTTCCAACACTTCATAGAAACAGAAGGCTCATTTCCGTGTTCACAAGAGACCACCACTGGATCCTACCCTCAGCCAGATTAATCCAGAAGATACATCAGTCAATTCCTTTAAGACGCATTTTAATATTATCCTCCCATCTATGTCTAGGTCTTCCTAATTGCCTCTTTCCTAAACCAATACCCTGTATGCATACACGGATATTTATACTTTACAAGAAGCAATGAAAGTCAGATATATCTGGCATTCATGTTGTGGATTCAGTGGGACTCTTCGCTTTCTAAAAATATCTTTTTGTGTGTTTTCTGAAAAATGTTCACATGATGAGGCTAGTCCTTCTAACGACTCCTGATGAGTCTTGTATACAGCTCGTAGTTATTTTCGGTCTTCATGGAGATTATCGTGTGTTTAATTTAAGATTTGATTACTCTGCATTTCAGAGTAGGATTGACATAATGAACCACGAATTATGACTTTCGAGATAATATTAGGTCTAATATTTCTAATTTGGTGGTTTCATAAACAAAACTATCTAATCCTACTGTAATAACAGGCCTATATTACACATTCAATTTACAGTTAACTGGTGACTTAAACAACAAATAGGATGAAAAATACATAAATAATATTTCTTTCTTATCAAAGAATACAGGATATTCCAGGAGGAAAGGTCAATGTTCTGGGAGGTCATAGTATCGGTCATTATAAGCAAAAAATATATGTATGTATGTAATTATACATATTTATACATAATTATGTGTATAT
>NW_019724587.1:1213308-1258709 GCF_002891405.2 Cryptotermes secundus | reverse complement strand
TCATAAAGTTCCCTCGAAACGGGATCTACCCTTAAATATCTATATTAAATTCCCACATACTATATTTACCACTACTCACTATGTGTAACCTTGACACCGACATATAAGTCACTCATTGCCTGACTACTATCCTAGGCTTCTACACGATCCTAGTTTCCTACCCTAAGGGCTCACTGGGTACACTGGAGATGGCACATTCAAATAGCTCAACAACACTGTTATCACCAATACTATTAAACGCCATATTATCAATCAGCATGGCTAGNTAATCCCATACCCTCTTCAATCTCAAATTTGGGCCATAATATTTACCTAATATAAAATATTGTAACGTGTTTGGAATCCAGAAGAGTCACTTCTCTGAAAACTCGTAACACTGGGGTCAGAATTGGCTACGAATTTAAACACGCCGTAATTTAGGACGAACTATTGAAACGAGTGTTACACTGCCACATTATGGACATGGAAAAGGCGATGGAACGCCTGCTGGTCGCCCAGGAACAAATGGTGGCCAGACTGAACGCCGATAGGAATAAAGAGATGGAAGAAAATAGGAAGAAAGAGGAGGAAAATAGGACGAAAGACAGAGAAGACTTCCTGGCTAAACTAGACGCCATGCAAGCAAAGGCCGACGCCCGACATGAACAGGCGGAGGCCGATAGGATGGCTGAGAGGGAAGAAAGGAAGGCCGATAGACAGACTGACCGAAAGGACCTAAAAGAAATGATGGAAAGGATGATGCAGTCCATAGTGGAGCACCAAGAATTACCGCACAAGATGCTATGGTGATGCCGGTCAAAGAACCCGTAAAAGAAACAACGAATACCCGCGACGAGGCGATGGCCTGCCAAGAGATGAAGGCACGTCAAGAAGGGGGAAAGCCTACCTCAGTAGAAACGAAACCTGAGGCGGCAGAGCAACAAGATGTCCGCAAAGTAGACGCTGAAGTAATGCCGGTCGAGGAACCGAGCCAGAAAAGGCGCAGGGACCGAAAACTGGCCGCGGAGCGCCGCAGCCAGAAAGCAAAGGATTCAGCAAGGGAAAATCATGGGCCCCACAAAGAATTGGCCGTCGCCCACAGAGGGACGAGCCGCCGTGTGGAAGTGGCACGGCAGAAAAACTGCAGAAAGAAGTCCCGTCGCGCGACAATGGCACGACGCAAGAGAGACGTCGCGAAGAAGAATTCTGCCCAGGGATCTGGTGGACTCCCGAGAAACCAACGGTTCATGGCGGACAAGGAGATGACCCGCTGTGCGAAAGTGACACAGCGCAAAAGACGCAGGTTTCAATTCAGTCAAGAAGGACTGCCAGCCAAACAAGGGCGGCAGAAGAATTGGACCAGAAACCATTCTACAAGAGGAACCCAGAAAGGATGGACTCCCGAATGGAAACAACTGGTGTGCCAGGAAGGCACCGAGGAAACCAAGAATCGAAACTTCGAGGACCAGCTACGGCTTGGAAGCAAGTGAGAATTCAACAAGACCTTCAGGAGGGCAAAGGGATTGGAAATCGCAAAGCTAATTTTCACATCTGTCCCATTGCAGAGAAGTAAAATCTGGACACTGTGGAGGGGTCGACCCACTCCTAAACGGAAGAAGGGAAACGGCCCATATGGGAGGAACCGGTAATAGAAGTACCGGACTCCCCAGAGAGAACGAATGTGGGACGAATGAAAGCGATGAATGAATGCGAGACAAGGCGACCGACAAATTCTAGGCTACGGAAGTGCTCGGGGTGAGCACCACTGAAGAGAGGGGCGGATGCGGTAGAATGAACAGCGCAAAAAGACGCGCAAAGGCACCAAGACCGAATGCAGACGCTGCCAGCAGAACACCGCGGAATCCAAACCGAGGGAGAACCTTTAGGCTGTTCGGGGACGAACAACTTTTAGAAGGGAGCAATGTAACGTGTCGGCAATACAGAAGAGTCACTTCTATGAAAACGCGTAACAATATTTTCGAAAATTCCACCGGCAACAGCATTGCACTTTGCAACTCGTGTGAGCACATGGCGTGTTGCTCGTCTGAGTGCATCTGACCTTTCTTGTATGGTGCACTGCACAGTGAAATAGCTCTGTTTCGGAAACGGTTTAAAATAGAACACATGTACATATATAATTTTTTGTTTAAAATGAAAGATACTATGACCTCCCAGAATAATGACCTTTCCTCCTGGGACATTCTATAGAGAACCATTTTTTTATTTAAACGTATTCTTTAATTATAGTACACCTACAGGAGTGATAACTAAGTCCACGTAACATATTCCTTGCTGATAGGCTAGCATTCGCCGGTACTCAAGAAATTCCAGCTTACTTCGGAATGCGAAGTTTCACTGCCGTTTTCAAAGAGTTCACAACTCACCCCTCTTCAATGAAAGTGGTCCAACTCTTCAGGTTCCTCAAATATAAATGGCTCATAATCCTTGTTTTTCTCTCCCAGCTGATCCTTCTTGCACCTAATATTACATATATTTGGCGAAGAATACAAATTTTGAAGCTCGAAATCAGACATGTAATTTCTTCCATCCTCTTGTTTTTATTTTTCCTTCGTATCCGCACATTATTATCAGCACCCAAACTTCGTCACGCGTCTATTAACGCCAAGGACCAACTTTCTCATCCACATGAAACAGCAAGTAAGCTTGCAGTTGTGTTCTGATATTATTGGGGTGCACCGTCAAAAATGCAACAGCGATTTTTAATTATAAAATACACCTAAAATATATTTCTCGCTAAAGTGTAACTTTAATACTTTAAATGTTATTAAATGTCATAAAATGTCATTAAGACACTGTAAGTATATAACTTATACACTAAAAGTGATTATCAAAATACTTCAAAATGCATTTTGTTTTACATAATGTGTTTTTTCAAATTTCAATTTTGCAACATGTTTCGGCCGCATATAGGTCAGCATCAGGCACTGCACTGTTCACTTGTCTTCCGTGCTCCCATGCTCGTCGTTGGTTTGTTGTTGCAGCTAATATCTAGAACACTGCCATTGTATTCTATTTTGGGCCATCATAGTTTTTGTATGTATTTTTATCCTGTATATGTGTTTTTGGTGCGGTCTTCGCATATACTTCCCGTATTGTTTCATTATTGATGGTGTACTCCAATAATAAAAGAATAATATCTCAATGCGACAGGATGCTGAAATATAATATTGCAGTTTTGTGTTACGTACGTATATTTTTATATTGTTAGATCATTAGACAAAAAATATTTATGATATTCGATACTGGAGTATGTAAAATGAAATACTGTATTTCACATTTCCCCCTACTGCTTTTAGGTGCATGTCCATTCCAACTTTTTATACGGGAAGAGAGGGTCACGGTACTTCAATGGATGTGTTACATGGCCAATCAAAGGCTCTTGGGAAGTCTACGTAAGCGGAGCTGAAACAAGAGCCATGAATCAATATAAAAGAATGCGAAAAGACACGAAGCGATGTCCTGAGATGCAGGCAAAAGCCACTCAGAAATATACAAGTTCTTTCCTAGGCCCTGTATCTTCTCCCATGGCTTGTTTCCAAGAGTCTTGTACCAGAGAGCTCTCAAGCAATTGTCGTCCAGCAGAAGCGGAGTTGTACGCAGGGAAGCAGCAGCAGAAACAGCAAAAGAATCAGAAGAAGGACTCCAATTAAACTGAGCCAATATAATAGCTCTTCCCCGTACATCAAGTGGGATTTATGTCGCGTGCACTACAACAAGGAGCTCCTGCATGGAGAAGTGACACTTTCCTGAGTTATTAGAGCAGAGACTGCGTCCTCGTGTTCCGCCCAACTCTGTCCTCACACTCCCGTCGTACACTCTCATCCAATCACGATTTTCAAGTGTCTCCAGGATTACTCAGTACTG
Source organism: Cryptotermes secundus (assembly GCF_002891405.2). NCBI lineage: Eukaryota > Metazoa > Arthropoda > Insecta > Blattodea > Kalotermitidae > Cryptotermes > Cryptotermes secundus. The sequence continues at coordinate 1,254,845 of NW_019724587.1, read as the reverse complement.
ATTTACTGGTCCCAAGAAATTAGCCTTACCTAAAAACTCTTTTCAGCCCGCTAGGTGTTCATTACACGTAGTATATAAAACTTCTAAGAGTAAGAATGTGAAAATTGAGCCTCTGATTGAAGTTTTAACGATTCTAAAACCGTTTCGAGTTAATAACACAAGAAAAATTAATCATTTAAGGAATAAACTCTGTAGATAAATGAAGCGTACTCAAACTCGTGCTTATTTTCAAATGTTCCGTTAATCGCATTGGTGTATTTCTACTACGTAATTATCGTACTTTCTAGACCAGGCGTTATTTTGACTCCACGGCTGTATGCAAAATTAAAATGTATTTGGTAAGAAAATCAATATTAAACTTATTAAATCCTTCTGAAATACTGACGACAAACAAAAGTCCACAGATCGACACTCTGTAGCAGACTTTCCCGAGGACACGCATGCCTGTTTCAGGCAAAAGATAATTAAATAAATCCCACAGATTATTCAATGAGAGGAAATGAAGACACAGCTTGTACAACTGAAAAAAGTAACAACAATCATCATTAATATCTTTACAAGGAAAGTTTGAGTCAAGTGTCAGGGATGAAAACATGAGCTCCTGACTTCAGTGTTATATATATAACGAATTCATGACATTCCCTTTCTTGGTGATATTAAAATCTGAAATTACGTACAACTCATTCTGACTCAACTCTCATTTTCATTCAATATTTTTTTTAATTCGCTTAGTGGGGGGTGGAGTCCAACTTGGTCCACTCGGCACGGCTGCCAATGATTGGCCTATTGTAGCCTGCCCTGGGAGATTATGATAATGAAGAATTTGGCGGAATGAAGATTGGCAGGGGAAACCGAAGTACTCGGAGGACACTCGCCCCGGTGGCACTTTGTCCACCACAAATCGTACTTGACCAGACCCGGGATCGAACCCGGGCCTCCGCGGTGGGAAGATAGCGACTAACCGCTTGAACTATGGGCGGCCTTTTCATGCAATAAGTAACAAAACTAAATAAAGTGTCCTCTTGGAAATTCTTATACTATTATCGTTACATGCATACATAAGTATATAACTAATGTAAAGTTCGATGAAAGCTGAGAAATTATGCAATCTTTGGCCGCCATATTTTGAAGTATAATTTGTACTGTATACAGAAGACCGTTTATGATTGACTACTTGTACGTGTTAATCTTGGGATGCGGCTTTGAACCTGGGCTTCGACCTGCTATTTGACGACACGTAGGTCAGGAAAGGAATATGGGAGGAGGGAGCGGAAGTTCTTAGTATGAAAGTTTATAGAACAAATGACTACGCTTCCTGTTGAACTTCCAAAAGGTGTTAAAGAAGTTAAACTGTAAAGAAACAAAATAAATTAACATATATATATATAACGCATATATGTGTTCATGTCATATGCAGAAGGCAATAATGATAAAGGGTCGATTCACTGTCAAAGGCAATTCTTCAAACAATGCAGTATAAATTAATAGTAAATAAAGTTATAAGAAATTATTTTGATTTGGATCATATTGAGACGATGTAAGGGCTCCAATATATGCGAAACAGCTCACGATATACCAGAATGTCAGACTGTGGATCTCTATGTAAAATTCCTACGTTCTTAGGATGACATAGGCCAAGTCTGCTTTGCTTAAACAAGAGTCTGTTTCTGAAGAAAGCCAGAGGAAAAGAAACTTAAACAAGCTTAGCGCTATTGCAACTACTTAAAATAAGAACTGTCTTCGATTGATGTTGAAAAGTCATCTTTCTGCAAAATATTTCAGAACTCTTTCTCTTCTGACTACATGCCATTTTAGTAAGACATATTTAAAAGCACGCATTTTTCTGGAATATTTTCTGAACTTCATACTCTTTAATATCAGAAGTATCGGCATATAAATGAGTTCCACACTACATGTACATCTCCCACCACGCCCACATCAATGAATTTTGCAAATTTTTATTTTTTGTTAAAATTATAAAATTATTATCATCAGTTGGATGAGAGTGAGTCCGCTTGGTACTGCGGCCACGACTGACCTATTGTACTAGCCCCAGATGATAGATGATGGTGACTGTGGAACAACTGGACTTTGTCCACCACAAATCCCACATTACCCGACCTGTGCTCGGACTCTGGCCACCACTGTGGAAAGCCAGCGACTAACAAGCTGAGCTATGGAGCGACCGAAACTCTTATATACCGGTAGCAAAGAACATGGGCTAAACTAGTGGAAGGAACAAAAGAGATGAAAATGCAACACTGTAAACTATTAAATATTGAGGAAGTATGACTCCACCGCGCCGGAAAGGAAGAGGGCTTCCTAACGTGTGATGAGGAGGATAAACCGAAAAGGGGCAGAAGGGGAAAGGAACGGGAAGATGGACCGAACACCTTAGGAGGCACGATGGATTGGTCTCAAGAGACCTATTCGGTACTTTGGCCCTTGGGGCTCACCATCAGACTCTTGGCTGCAGCTAAGGCCTTTACCATTAGGGTCTGCATAGTGGGGGAGAAGTCTAAGATAACACCAAGGACAGGTCTGTCAATGCTACGGTCCTTCTTCACACAGCCATGAGGGCTGGCATGACTTTGCATTTGCGAACGCTGACGCTACTCCTCCAGATCAATAACCAAATCTGAACCAACCACACATCTCTACAGTTTCTGCAAGTACCGCATCACTCATCAGACACACAATAACAGTCCTGCTGTTGCATGGTGAAGACTTGTCCTTCTGTACCCCGAAGATTGGGATTCTCGCGTAAACTTCACAACGACATTTTTATTTCAAGAACAGAGATACATTTAAGAGATTTATTCATACAAACTGCATTCCTTCCTTGGACTAGAGGCAAGTAACACGACGCTTGAAGCCCGAAGAAAGGGTTCGCATGAAGACAGAAGAAAAGTTAAACTTTGATGTCGAATGAAGATTATTCCTAGGAAGGATGTAAATTAAAATTGTACAATACACCATTCAACTCCCCCCTCCATGGCATGGTGTTTAATTATTTTAAAATTAGGACAACTTTCGTCGTACAAAACATTACAGAAAAATCTCTGAAATTTAAGAACAACATTATCCTATTCATCACTGGAGTACCCCCAAATATTTGTTTTGGGGGTCATAATTTAAAGGTATGTGATGTAATTATTCACATTTCTGAAGTGAAGTCTGTATTTAACATGCACTAAACTTAGATTATTCAAAATTTAAAAAAACAGTCACGGAATCACAGAATGTATCGGAATAAAAGTATATTTACTTTCTCATTAGTGCCACAATGCATATAACTAGCTCTTCGTCTCAGCGAGTTGTTAGTTCGAAGCCATATTTTGGTTCGGTTATGCAGACACGTATTTCACGTTACTTGTGACTCTCATAGCAGAAGCATATCGCAACGTTATATCGAGGTCACTTCAGTTCAAATTCTATCTCACTCGTAATTCGACATTACAGATAAAATCTCACTTCAAGTTACAAATTCGCCAAAACAGAGAAATGTTCATTAATTACAAGAAGATGTAAGCAATTTCACACATAAATTTAGGAAGTCCTTTATGTGAGCTCCGAAATATTCTGACAATGGTGTGTATCGATGACTATGGACATCGTCCATTTTTGACAGGTTTCTACAAAATGTATGTATAGGAATAGCAACAGAATATTCCATATAAAAATTTCCGATAGATACACGGAAATGACAACTATTGCTGGTTTAATTATCTGACAAAAGAGATTTAAAAAACAAACTCCATTCTCTCTCCCTTCGAACCCAGTACACCTAAACAAAGAACAAAAAAAAAACTGTTATTTCGAAACATTAGTTTTACCGTCGGACTAGACTTCAGTTTCCAGCACTCCGTTTTGTTTGTACACACTCAAGGCCCAAAAGATTTTAAAATTTAAGATCTCAATTCTGTAGCGGGTCATATTATAGAAGATGGCCATAAAATCTTATTACTTCTAGTATGAAGTAAAATACTGGTTAATCATTTGTCAGACAACGATTTAAATCAGAGATGTCTGTGTCAGGACTGTTCACATATTTGATACAAAGTGATGAATAAGCCACATACCGAAGCTGTACTTGATGAACAATGTAAAAGATGAACCGAAATGTTTGAAAGGAATTCAGACAGAATTTTCCAGAAGTCATAAAATGAGCTGGGACTGAGAGTAAACGATTGTGTGAACCGTAGTTTTAGATAATTCAGTTAATCAGCAATACGGTTAACAAGACTTTGTGGCCACTCTGTAGTTTGCAATTAAAAACGTTTTTAAGCTGGTACCTTCAAATATTACAAGAGTCTAGATTGTTAAGAGTCAATCTGTCTACACGTGCTCGAAATTTGAAACAGCCGGCAATATTTATGTAGTTTTGTTTACGTTCCCAAGCAATTGCTCCAACTCTGTTCACACGTCTTCTTAGTTTCCTGCTTTGCTGTCTGAGAGAGAACGCGCTAGTTCTACAAAAGATACAATAATGTTAAGACGTCATGCTAGGTCTTCCTTTGTAGAGAAACAGTCGTGCCTTGTTTGAGGTAAATTTGTTTATCAAAGGACAGGTTATACTACATAAATTTTCTGCTGGTTAAGAGCACATTTCTTCAGGGGATTCTTAAAATCAAGGGGCTTAACTTTATATCCACACTTTCTATCCGCTGCAACTGCAGAGCCCAGCCCAAAACGTACTATTTCTAACTCCCCCATTGTAAGAAAACCGTAAGAAATACTGCGCACTGCCACTGACTTTGTTATATCATCACTTGGCAGAATCGGTAGCAGTAAGTAATTTAATCTCATTTTTTAATTCAAATAATTTATATGCAAGTTTCATGTATTAAAGTTTTATGTTCCTCTGTCGATTACTTTCCTAGTGACGCGATTTCATCCACTGATTCTCACAGAAAGCATTTTTCCCTTGGACTGGAAGAAATTAAGCAGCGTCTACACGAGCGCACAAAATGCGTCCGTTGTAGAAATAAACAAGAGAGGCGAATGCTACGCTTTCTTCTAGCTCCATTGCAGACAAAAAACTATGCACCGCATTCTGCAACTGTGTGATGTCCTCAGCAAAGCCCTCAGCAAACTACATTCGTTACAACGGACACATTTGTGTGCTCTCATGTAGACGCTGTCTAAGTTGAATTATGTGAGTAGCCTTATTCGTGTTCTGATTGTGAACAGTTCGTATGTAACTCATCATGAACCGAACGGTGAAGTAGTCGTAACCCAAATTATTTCATATCCGTTCTTGCCACTCGAGTTCGTGGTACATAACCCGAAAAGAAATGTGCGTTTCACGTGATTTTGGGGCCAGTGTAGGCTACGTCAGCCTGGCCAGCGCAGGAGTTCACAGCGGTATAACTGAGATACATAGCATAGAATGATTAGACGAACGGAATACGGTGTAATAAGATACTGATATAACACACAAAGAATAAAACAATATATATTCATGACATATCGCTTCACAGTTATGTCCGTGGGTGTTTGGCTGGAATCTCGGAGGGACACCAAATATTCTGAAGGCGATTTTCGTAGTTTCTTGGGGATGATGAAACTTTAAACACGTGGTCTAATTTATAAGAAAAATAATTATTAAGTTCTTAGATTGTTCACACATCTATATATACATCCATTTATCTATCCATCCATCAACCCATACATCCATTTCTCATCTTATAAAATCTATTCTAATCTATTCTAATCTATCTCTTGATCGATCCATCCATACATCAATCTACACCTACCGATGGACACACATCACTCTGTTGGACCTTGGCCGATTTTTCAGATTCTTAATTCTATACAGAGTTGGTAGGACTCCTTGAAAGGGGGATCAGCTCGTCTCACCTAGACAAAGAACACAAACACAGAATAAAAGCACCCAGACATCCATGCCTTGTATGGAGTTCGAAACCACGATCGCAGCGTTCGAGCGAATAAAGACAGTTCATGCCTTAGACAGCGCGTCCGCTATGATTGGTTTCTTGACACACAGGAAAGGTAAAATGCTACGCCAAGTTTCGTTCTGTTATTTTCGTAACACATATGGATCACTTAACTTTAAAAAAACAATGCAATGTAATAGACCTGCCCTATATTTCAATTACGAGCAAAATGAACAAAGAGGAGTATACAATGCAACTCTTGTTTAAAAGAAAGAAAGAAAGAAAAACTTCGTGTAAATCACTAATTTATGAAAACAAATGCTTACTTTAATTCACTGTATAACTGATGGACTTACTCTTTTTTCTACAGCTTGAAATGCCACTTTTTTCATTTTTCTTCCTTTCTCGAAACGAAAGTTCGTATTTGATCGCGTGCCCAACGCTTAGTCCCAGGGCGCTTATTCTAGATCATCGATCCCAATGCTTCAGAACAGCCACAAAATAAGCGATAGGCAGGTGGATAGAGAGGGGGGACGCGGTAACGTGGAGTAGTTGATTGAGGCACTATGTTACAAGCCGGAAAGTCGCGGTTTCGAGTCTCAATGAGGTGACTTTTTTTATCTACTCCTTCCAGCCGCATTATGACTCTGGGGTCGACTCAGCCTCTAACAGAGATGAAGTTCTGGCGGAACATTGGCCATACTAAATGTGATTTCCGTTATTTTCCCCAGTTCCCCAACCAGATCCCGGATAGTACTTTGATTAGGCCACAACCTCTTCCTATATAGTTGTTTCCAGTTCGTCACCTCCCATCTAATCATTCAAAGCTGTCTAATCTAGCTAATGACTTCGCCGTGAAATAGCTAGCAAAATATTAATTTTGTTGGGAAATTTGTTAAAGTCACCTCTGTACTGTTACTACGCAGGCCTTTATTCAGGTGTAAAAAATAAAGACAAGACACATGTAACGTAGCTAATAACTGGCTTCCCAGTCTATTGTGCTATTTAGCTCACTGTTTCGTACGTTTTCACTCGCCTGATACTATGAAGTTTGTTCCCAAGCATGAATTATTTGTGAGTTACATCGTGCATGGGTAGAAGGAGTACCGCGCGCTAGACGATGAGGAAGTCTGTGAAATGCAATTGGATTTCATTGCATTTTTGTGTGTGTGTATTTATTTATGAATAGTTCAACTAATGGCTGAAGTGTACTTCCCTGCATTGTACCCAACATTTAATTACAAAGTAATTTGATATGATGAAGTAAATAGAGGGTTGCTTCAAACTGCTTTGTAACTTCGGATACCAATATGCTCCTATTTTCATGAAAATTATCACAAAATTTGTGTATACCCGCGTTGTGGTTTCACTGTTTACGGTGGCAAGCTACAGGAATAAGGATGTAGTAACAGCCGAGAAGTCCCATCAACATATAAGTATAACAATTCGATTTATCGTATAATTAAATCCATAAAATTTAATAACCATATTATACAAATTTGAATTTATATTTGTCTAATAAATGGCCTACGAGAGGATTACTGAATTCCAGGAAAATATCAGAAACGCTTTGTTTGATAAAACAAACCATAGACCGTGTTTTGAAGGTGATATTTCCTTCCATTTTCACACGGTATACAAACAAATACTGAAAATATAAAGGTTTTCTATGATAAATTTAATGTTTTAGCCTACATGCACGTGCAAATATCACTACTTCTAGAATATTTTATATACAGGTAGGCAGCTTGCAACGCACACGCGTGTGCGACACTTGTAACTCTTCTTTTCCCCACGCTTGTAGCGCCACAAACAACTGGCTCAGGTTGTGACGCCTCTTGTGACTGTCTTTGTGTGGTGACAACTATTTATGTGACTGTCCCTCCATTCCTTATGATGCTGCTCACCTTCACGGTGTTCCTGGACGCCTTCGTTGTTGTTACACTGCACTTTTCCTTGTCCCTTGGGTGTCGAGAAGTTAGGTGGGAAGGAAGGAGATTTGTGGTTGTTGGTTAGTAGAAACGAGTTCGCTTTACCTACGATTTCTAAGGTGTCTCGCAAGCAGGGAAAAGTCGGGAGTAGCTGGGTTCTGCTCAGTAATGGTAGAGATGAGTTCTCATCTAGGGACATAGGAGTCTGGTTCGGGCAGGGTAGGAGGTTCTTTATGTTACACTCACGTACACCACTTCAAGAATTTTTGCACTTTCAGTTATTATTTAACAACTATTTGATAACACTGAATACTATCCATATCTGAACTAAATTTTTCTCACACTTACGTGAATTTGAAGTTTGTGCGGCTTATAACACCATGAACTGTACTTTATCGAAGAGGCCGAAAGTTGAATGAAGACTCTCATGAAGAATAAAACCTCCGGAATCCTGAGCTCCGCGAACCACAGTGTCCAAGAAAAATCCACTCCTCGGAATATGTACTGCTGGTCTGATTTGAAAACTAGGAGGTTTTCTAAATTAGTAACTTTCCAATCAAATTGTTTTGCTATGTGATTCTGGAAGTAACGCTATAGTTGACAGCCACTTGGTGCATCAGTGGCGTGGGCTGGGCTCAGACACTTCTTCTTCTTTTGCTTCTCCTTCTTTCTCTTCTTCTTCTTATAAGTTATCGTCGTTCCAAACTGTCCGCTCAAAACTGGAACTATGTCACTTCTGAGTGTAGAAAGCTGGAGGAGTAGAGTGACTGTTTTCGAAAACTTTTCAATCGATTCCAGCTATGTATTGATTCAGAAGGAGACTGTTTTGAATAAAAAGAATGCAATTTTGAAAATAATTCACGTCTTGTATTTTTAATGAACGCAGTCCTAACAGAACCTGGACACACTCTGTATGTAAGGGTTGGGGGATGCTTTTAAATATGCAATACATATTTTGAATTACTAACCTTACTTCAGTTGATTCAGAACAATAATATAATTAAACAGAACTGAAGGTAGCTAAACTAAACTAATTAGTGAATATTTTTATATCTCCAGCCCTTATGGACATTGACCGTTTTTTAGTTTCTTAAACCATACACAGTCGGTTGGACTCCTTGGACCTGGACTCAGCATGGCTGTCTGTAGCCATGGCCGTGCAGAACGACACAAACACAGAATGAACTCACACAGACACCCATGCTATGGGTGGGATGCGAACCCACGATCCCAGTCTTCGAGCGTGCGAAGACGGTTCACGCCTTAGAATGCGCGACCACCGGGATCGGCAGTCAGGGAACACACTCTGTAATTTATGCAGGGCAGACAAGGTGTTCTCCATAACTTCAAAATGCAGCTCCTCATAACGAGAAATTCGCTGACACTAAAAACATTTTCTTGATACCTTTTAGGAAATCGAATATTATTATAAAGAACGGTGACTCGTGGAATGAGTGACGGGAGAGAGAGTGCCACTTTCCGTGACACAAAATTTCTATACATATATCACCACGGTACCTAGCATTACCTGCACTTTACAGCCATCCTGCTCAGCTAGGCAACATGCTCAACAGATTCATATGGATCACAGAAGGCAATTAACAGATAGGCTACCACGCTACTATGTATTTTTGCTGGAATAGTAGGGAGGGGTGGTGGAATGGTTTCATTGGCTAATTACATGTCTCATTCGAAGTAGGGATGTACGTTTCCCTTTTAATATTCTGAATTCATAGCGCTCGAGCAATAAAGCGGGGATAATGACTTGCTACTGCCTCTTCAGTCAACGCAGCCGCAGTTTGACGACTGAGGACATGGTAATTATATATATTAAATATTGTGTTACTTCTGACCATTTCATTATATCCATGTGATACCAGAATTGTATTAATATGCGTATTTATTTGGCCTTGAAGCTCTTATATTTCAGGTATTAAATGTATGCTTCATGTTAAATATCAATTAAAATCTCTAAATAATTAAAGTAAAATACATACGAGGGGCATGCAATAAGGGTCGAATTATTACGCATGCCATCGAATTGTGGTTTTATCATGCAAATGTAAAACGTGGTCCTTGAAAATTATATGGATCAAAATTGTGATTCATACCATGTGTTTTCTGGAAGCTGTCCGGGAACAGAAGAATTGCCGTCTTTCCTTTCGTTAGGGGACTGCGGTGAGCCAAAGTTTGTAACTTTTATTGACGGACTTCACGCTGGACGGTCTGAACCCGATTTCTGGCAATGGTGTCAGGACCGTTTAATGCAACTAAGAAGAGAACTTATGCCACGCCATAGTTCGAGCGATTAGCCTCTGGCTGCCCACTACGGCGGCCCGTGTTTGATACTGGGTCTGGTCAAGTGGGATTTGTGGTGGACAAAGTGGTGCTGGGCAGGTTTTCACCGAGTACTTCGGTTTCCCCTGTAAATCTTCATTCCACCAATTGCTCCACAATCCCCCTCACCTATCATCTGGGGCTGGTAGGCTTGAAGTGGCCGCGGTACAAGGGACTTAGTCTCACCCCACTAGCAGTAATAATAATAAATAATAATAATAATAATAATAATAATAATAATAATAATAATAATAAGAGAATTTCTCTTGGCCGATCCACATGTCTCTCGAGCAGATACCTATGGCTCATATATAATAATGCAGACGACTTTGAACATGATAAAAAATAAGGCCAACACATCTTCACGGGACTGCGTTTCCTAACACGTGCTACCTCTTAACATGCAAGTGAGTAAACTTTGTAAAACTGGAGCCAGGGTAGTGTTCTTGAAGTTCACGGGCTAAGAAGCAGACAAATTATACCATGTAGGATCTGAGGTTCTCACAGCGGAGGTTAGGAAAATACTATCTTCCGGAATATTGCTCGGTGTAGTCTTTTGAAAGTTAACTGAAGTTTACGTGGCACATATTGACTCCATCTTCAGCGTCGAAGAATAAGCCAAACAAGAAACCAGCATGAAGAAGGCAGCAAGCAGAGCCTGCTCAGAGCTGCTTCATGCTGGTTTCTCTTTCTACCCGCTTCATGCTGGTTTCTTGCTTTACTTATGCTTCGAACATGAAGATGAAGATGACATGTTTCTCCAAAATTCTNTTCTTCATAGTCACCGCCGTGAAAGCCTCAAATCTTACATGAAGATGACATGTGTCTCCAAAATTCCGGCTGACTTTCAACGGACTATATGGCGTTACATCCCAGCAGCAGGAAGACTTAAAATGGTACCAATCCTGACAAACAACAAACATATATTCGTATCAATTCAAAAACTAAATTATCTGACTCTAATGAAAAGAAAAAATTAAGAACAGAAGAGAAACGGTACAAACGTGTTTTATAAATATACAACTAATAACCTGAAGGCAACATCTGAAGATGCCACAAGCTAATGCAGAAGCTCATCACACGATACAGTCTCGAGATCATTCCTTCAACTATCAACTCAATGTTGCCTCTCACCTTCACAGTACTTTTTCAAAGGACCCCTATAAATACACAATGCATTTTACACCTGCAATAATTTGGGTATGTGCAGACAGATTGCATTTGTTGATTCCGTCGACTATCTAAAGTCTAAATATGCATATTAAAACTTATTTTGGGTTATTAATTTCAAAACAAAATTGCCTAGAAATTTAAAAGAAATTAGGGTTTACGGAAATATTCACTACCTAGTATTAGCTATATAATTTGTTCACATTTCTTTAGGCTGTGGATATGATTAAAATAAAATACAATGATCATATATTGCACTAACGAGATTCCTCGTCTGAAAAAGTTTAAATCCATTTGTTCCATGTGTAAATGATGCTTAAACTTTAGTGACTGTGACGTCAGTATGACTTACTTTTATCATCAGATTTTCCTACGCGACCTTGTGATGCTACATGCTACCTCATTCTGCGAGAGAGTTCCAGATCTCACATAGCTAATCATTAGCTTGCTTCCCAGTCAAAACATTCAGATTATTCAGATGTTCATATCGTATTAACTGCTATTTCGCTGATATACATCAAATAAGTTCAAATAAATAAAGGGTAGGAATGATCAATTTTCTGAACATTATATATCGCCCAGCCTAGAAAACCGTAATTAACGGCCGTGGGGATACGTTGAGTTGACCACGCAACACCCTCTATCCGCTAAAGTTGGCACTAAGTTCGCCGACAAGCGGCGGTCGCTCGGTCAGTATAGTTCACTTGTGGACTAGAAGCACGGAGTTTAACTATCGCACGCAAAATGTTGCTTGAAACAATTGTTACGAAACTATAATCTGTCTCAGTCCTCAGGTAAAAATCACACTCTGCTGCTTCCAGTCGATAGAGCTAGACGGTACCTCCGGACACAAGAAGCCGCACAAGGCACAGTATACTATTATACGTGTATATAAGCAGGACTGAAACCATCTTTTATAGTTAAAGTAAAACAAACTTATTGAGCTATACATGAGATCTTGAACACCTACAGCCCTGCATAATATTTCAGCCAGAGCCAATGAAACCGAGAGTCGGCCTAGGAACTGAAGCTGAAACCACTGACCTAAGATAAAATAATTAATAAAGAGGTAAAAAGACAAACCTATCCCTGCAACAGGCCGTGAGGACCCATAGGGTTGTGAGACGACGACACACCGACATTTCCTAGACAATCGGCTCACAGATGGCAGTGGGGTTTCCAGCCTTACGCGTCTGCCACCCTTTACCCTCCAGGAAGATTCCTGGTACTCATTTCTCTTAGAGGCTGAGCCGACCCCAGGGCCATAGTACGGCTGGAAAGATTAGGTAAACTGAAAAATTCCAATGACCTCATCGAGACTCGAACCCGCGATCTTCCTGCTTGTAGTATAATGCCCCAACCAACTACGCTACGGCGTGGAACTGTTATGATTGGTTATTTTATAATTATGAATAACATTGTTCAGAAGATTAATTCATATTTGTCTTTGTCACGTTTCATTTATAAATAGCTTTATTCACATGACGCGAAAAGAAATTAAATGAACAAGCCGAAATATTATATTTACACTTCCTTAACAACGAAGTGTGATGAGCAGTTGTTACATAAAGCTAGACTCTCGTAAAGTCTCATTATCCTTGCCATGAGCCACATGACGCCGGTAACCAAACATCAATTCAAACTATCTACATGTGAACAAGTAACCCCCATAGGGACATCGGTTCTGACCAAGAGAGACAAAAAGAGTTGGAGACGCAGGGACAGAAATGGCAGCCAGTCTCTGGATCCGAGTTTTCATGTGATCGATGTACTCAAATAACGCGGATGTGCTTCATGGATGTAATTTGTCCTGCATTTACAGCGATGGGGGAACACAGGACTCAGAATCAGTAACCGCTTTTTGTGGATGGACCGACAACTAATGAGGGAAGTGGGGATCGTTTCAACTTGTCCGAGTTTTATTTATGCTTCTCTGACAATGCATATGTCTCCATTCTATGAGATAAAGAAGCTGTGCTTTTCAGGATGTCAATTGGTGTTTCTACCCGTTATTAAATTAAGCTCACTTTGTAAGACGAACAGTGTTCCAACGGCCAGTGAGCGTATCAGTCTCCCCTCTTTTTGAAACTTGCGGAATGCGCTGTGCCTGGTCAGCTCTAGGTACACACTAGACGGTCGGGGTTCCAATCCCGCTAGATAACTGTTTCAACAGATGGCGCGGCTGGAGAACAGTATGATCAGTTAAAAAAGTAAAGTTGTTTTTGTGCTTAACTAATTAAGCACTACATCATGAAGGCGTAAGGGGACTGGATGTATAGATCCATATTTTCTTGACCTTGGCACTAGATGTAGGTGAGTGATCAGCTTAACGCTCCGGCCGCTTTACCCTCGGTATCCATTATAGAGGAGGTTGGGTGGACCCCAGAAACTGTCTGGACGGCGTGGAGAAGACAAAATTATTGACCCTATCGGGATTCGAACTCCAACCCCTTGGTCATCCAGCCCGTAACCAGTCGCTATACCAACTACGCTTAACTGATTTTTAACTTTAAGTTGTAATAAGACAGTTAATTTTCGCGTTGGAAGGATTAGTAGTTCAATCTATCCAACTGAAATACTAATCCTTCGTTAGAGTCGATAATCCGGGAACGAATTACTTGAACAGCTACAGCTGTGCTGGAGGGAGCGAGTGATTAATCTGAGTGCACGGCAGGTTTTCCAGCAGTAAGACTATTCACTGTAGAATGGTGAATCAATGCTTGGATTGAAAAATAAGCCATGCGAATAAATTAGCGTAATGGATGGAGCAAGCTATTACTTGACTTATACCCCGACCCTGAAGATAGAAGCGATAAGTTCCTTCGAAATATCAGTTGACTTTCAACGGACTACATCGCGTTATATTCCAGAAGATGGAACTCTTCGTAACCACCGCTGTGAGAGCCTCAGGTTACCTGTATATAGTGAAAGCAGCTCAGAGAATTTCATCTTGAAAACAACGTACTAAAACTGCCATGAAGTTAGAGGCAGAAGATTCCATCGAAACATTAATAACATGTTAGGAGATTAAACGGTGTCATAAACCACAGACCTAAACCTTAATTTTCAATCTCAAACGTCGAATCTATCTCTAATTTTTCCTATGATAGCGATCTTTCCGAGATCATCGTCCTCACGATCATGATCTAGCTTTGATCCAATACGTAATGGTAGCATTTACTGCAGCCCATAGTTCCTAATCCTTGTTCTTTGCATTATCTCAAATGTGGGAGAGACATTTGCTGTACCCTACTACAATTATGAGCCGGGATACCGTAGTCGGTAAGGCGACTTGCTATGGGCTGGGCGAACGAAGACCCGGAGTTCGAGTCCCGGTAGGGTCAATGATTTTCTCTACTCCATGTTGTCCAGACAGGCTCTGGGGTCCACCTAACCTCCTAACAAATGGTAACCGGAGCGATTTCCCAGGGGGTAAAGCCGCCGGAGCATGAAGCTGACCACTCACCTACAACTAATGCAGATGTCAAGAAAATGTGGATCTATATATCCACTCCCCCATAGGTCTTAATGAGGTAGTGGTTATCTACGTAGTTAAGCACAGGGACAGCTTTACCTTACCTTACCATAAATACCTAACTCAGTGAGCCTAATCCTTCATGATAAGGTATAGTCGCTCACCTAATCAGAAATTACCCAGCATTTTACGGAACCCAAAGATTCATTGCCGTGTTCACAAGAGCCCTTCACTGGTCCCTATTCTCGGCCAGATAAATCCAATCCGTATCACCCCTACCATATCTCTCTAGGATCCACTTTAATATTATTCTCCCACTTATGTTTATGACTCCCATCCTATTGTATCTATGATACGTGTATTTAAATCTTAAAATAATTTGAACAGCAAAAGAAGAGGAAAATTTCACTTGCATACAATTATGCAACTTCTTTCAATTTTGTTCATTACGCATTATCACGGATTCGCTAAAACTGTACTGCAGACAGGAATAGGTTAGTCTTGTCGACATTTTGATGCGTGGCCTGTGTCTGGTTATCTCCGAGGTCACTGAAGACAGAGTACGTGTTTATACCGTCTTCACCTGGAAACTGCTAAAGGCGTGTCTCTCATGTACATGACGGTATCAAATACGTGAGGCGTAAACTACATGGCACCGTCGCTTGTTTCGAATTTACGACTTACTGCACACAAATACACAACCATCAAAATTCGGAACGCATAAGACTCTCTCGTTACAAACTCCATCTTGTTCATACAAATTTCTCATTACAGCCAACATGTGTGTACGGTAAGCTGCTTTCCAAGGAACTTTCACAGATATTTTCATTTTAAGTTCACAGATGGGATGTATCTGAATTCTTAAGAAGATAAGAGTCGTTTAGCTAGAGAATAAACTCTCAGCAATTTACGTAATTCGAATATCTTGATTTCCGCCTTCTTGGATGTGGCGCTGTGCAGATCTAGACGGCGCCACATCCCAGAAGACGGCTTTCTTCATAGTCACAGCCCTGAGGACCTCAAATCTTACATTCTTTATCTTGTTCACAATCGTCCCTTCATGGTACCCTCAGCCAGAAGAATCCAGTTCGTATCTTCACACACTACTTCTCTGAGATCACTTGCAATACTGTCCTGCTGCTTATGTCTTTTTATCCAAATGACCTTTATTTCCTTGATCTATTCCAACTCAAGTTCTGCATGCATTTTTATCTGTCCCACATATGCTGCATACCCCATCTCACTTCTCAGCTCATCCTAATAATATTTCATAGGGTTCTGAGACATCGAGACTCCAATATTTTCTCCAGACAATCTGCTCATAAATGGCAGTAAGGTTGTTAGCCTTACGCGCCGGCTGCCCTTCACCCCCCAGAAGATACCTGGTACTCATTCTTGTTAGAGGCTGAGTCGACCCAGGCCCGTGGTGCGGCTGGAAGGGTTAGGTGAACTGAAAAAGAAAATTCACCTCATTGGGACTCGAATCCGCCACCTTCCGGACTGTAGCATAGTGCCTCAACCAACTACGCTACCGCGTGCCCTCAGAATAACACGAATATTCGTATTTAAAAGCAAGACATTTCTAAATGTAAGAGGGTAACCATATTGTCGCGTATCGGGCGTATATCGCGACAAATAACTTCACGCCGTATTTGATGTAGCGAATTTTATTTCACATTCGCACTTACAATCACCCAAATTACAGATTTACGATTACTGCTATCTGCAGTATCACAAATAGTACACTCCAAATGCCACAGTACAACTGACGGGTTGCTGGCTAACTCGGAGGTAGCTCGAGGACTCACTCGGAGGTAGCTCTAGGACTGACTGACTGACTGACTGACTGACTCAGTACAACTGACTGGGAATAGCCTTCGCTGCTCCTTATGTAGCCTTGATCGGACAATACGGAAAACGGCCACGTAACAGGCACCCTTGTTGCCTGGCGCTGTGTTGCTAGTAACGCTAGCGGTAGTAACCGCTGTTACTACCGTACCAATCCTGTTGCGTCACCGTTACGTTACCGTGCGTAGGAGGGGGAGGGGAGCGCTGACTCACCCGCCGCGTCACTGCTGGTGAGGGGGGGTTCTCCTTTGCGCAACATGTCACAATATAAATTATGCAAAGAGAATTTGTGGTTGGTGTATGCATTAAATTACCGAATCTCTGCAGAAGTTCGATGTTTTATCAGACAGGATTGGATCAGAAATAATGCCGGGGTTCGGTGTTAACTGTATTGAGTCTAAGGATTATCCTGGCACAGAGTTACTTGGATATAATGAAGCTATAAATTAACTCGGTGTTTGAAACTGTGCAACAGTATTACCAAAACGAAGTGAATAAATGCTGAAATTCTCGTTACCATGACGTATAGAAAGTAGAGAGACGCCTTACAAAACACTCTGGTTTCGAGTATTATATGTAAAATTCACCTGCGGTAGTCACACCGTACGATATAAAAACAGTGAAAATGCATGAGAAACACGCACAAAAAATAGAAGACATGATAAATATAACTAAAAAAAAATATTATTCCTATCTTCTACGCTGTGTTGCGTTCATACATAAAATGCAATCTCACTATACGATATCAAAACAATTCAATGTCAGTCCGAAGAAGGAAACTGTTCCGGGTAAAGCCTTAGGAAATAAAAAGGTGCCAACTCGAAGCTGGAGTGATAGCTTGCGGAATAACAATGCGATCTATTGATCGCAGGCCTGCGGAGAGGTTTCTCGCTGACCTCCAACAAAATGATTCGTATTAGGTGTACAGTAGAAGTTAACATTTCAGCATCCCTCAATGTCGCTGCAAATTATTATCCGTCACGCCAAAACTCTGCTATGGACCGAATTATAAAATTCCAGAACATCTGTAAAACAAAAGTTACATTTTAGTTATAGTGTAATTTTCTTCATCGATAGAAATTTATTATATTGTCACGTGTATTAGTGACTTCAGACGGGGTTTGGATTGCTGAATAGATTTATTGGACACTCACAAGTCGTAACTACAAATTATTATAACACCCTAAAGGTTTCTGTCGCTATAGAAAACGAAATAAAATCTTCAATGTTTGCTTGCTAGTCGTTGCTTGGTAACGAATCTTATCTGGTTAACACTTCACAGAAGAATACTCAAACACTGAACTACATTCTGAAGTCTCTTAAGAATGAATCTCCTGAATTCATGAATGAACTCTCTTTTACGGGAGCTAGGATAGGGCAGTCGGTAAAGCGACTGTCTATGTGCTGGGCGACTGATGGGTCGGAATTCGAGTCCCGGCAGGGTCAAGAATTTTCTATTTTCCACGTTTTCCAGACTGCCTCTGGGATCCACCGAACCTCCTATTCAATGTGTAACGGGGCCTTTTTTCCCGGGGGTAAAGCAGCCGGGGCATAAAGCTGACCATTAACCTCCAACTACTGCCGAGGTCAAGAAAATGCGGATCTATACATCCACTCCACCATAGCCTTCATATCGTTGTGCTTAATTAGTTAAGCACAGGGATAAATTTACCTCTTTACTCCCTTTCATAACAGCGAGTGAACCAAATAGTAACACCGCCTCCAAGGGTTCCACGACTGCTCTTCATGAATGCGTTGTCTCGGAAACGTGCATGAACCGTTGCCTAGCAAATATTCAATTCCGTGTCTGGCTCCTCTATTCCGGCTTTAGGCGGTGATTACCGAGCCTTTCCCTAGCAAATGGTTTTCCTGGCTTGTCACGGAAACGTGTGTTAGCGAGCCGTTTTCTCGCAATGGATTAATCCGGCTTTCAGGCCTCATGTCACAATATGACATTATAAAAATGGTAATGAAATATTGTTGAAAATTTAATGCAACAATTTGACCATCGTCATCTATAGATACGGTTTCAACAGACAGCCCCTCAGGTGATTACCAACACATATTACAGCCACCGAAGACACTGTAAAATTGCTAAATTTTCACGCTATGCCAATTGCTGGCAAAAGTAGATACTGCAATACTGACTGAAGAAGGGGATCCACTGTTTTCTTCTGTTCTTAACTACTAACAAACATCTGTACGAAGGAAACACTCACACATATTTGACCACAAAAAAAGGTATCCTACTATATGCAGAAACAGATAAACAGATATATATATGTAAATATGTTTGTTGATCACAACAATTCTGCACTTCAAGTAGATAAGTGACAGCCTGGAATGTCGTTAAATCACTTAGTTTATAAAGACATTATTTTTGCTACATGTTTCCGTCATTTTCAATCACCATCGGGCGTTTATAAGCAGTGAATGCATATACGTTCTTTACTGGACTGCATGTCGCAATGGATCCTTTGCTATCAGTCTTGCCTTGTACAATTTTTTATATAGGATTTTTTCAATGCTCTTCCAGTCCATTCAGGGCCCAGGACTCTTACTCAGTCCCGTAACCATTTTTCACAGATGGTAGAACTCCTTGGATGAGTGATCAGCTCGTCGCAAAGCCTCTACCTAAATATAGACCAACACAAACACAGATTAAACGCATACACACACGAAACATCCATGCCCTGAGTGGGATTCGAACCCACGATCCCAGCGTCCGAGAGATCGGAAACAATTCATGCATTAGACCGCATTAGACGGTCTTACATAGGATTACAATATTTAAATATGTTGAAATACTTATTTAAATTAATAAAGCTGATTTTTAAAATAATATTTTTTTCTAAAAAAATATCCTCTTAAATACTGGGTTTTATGGGTGGAATGTAGTTGGGAGAATGGTGCTTATATACTGTATATGATGTGATTTTTAACTCTGTTCTTCATTGGGACGTGTTATACGGGTTGCATTATTGGTGCTAATGGTTGCATGTGTGTTTCTCAGGGTGAAAACGGGGTGTTTATACAGTAGTGACATATACAACAGGATGCAAAACATAAGACTAAAGACAGACAGACTGACAGAGAGAAAATCAAATAGATACATTCATAGTCAGATCATGCAGTAGTATCAAACAGCGTTTCCGTTTTCACCATTTATTTTGTTATCTTTATTTTAAACTTTTTTCCATCCCAAGTAAAATACACTCATCCGATTAGAGAACCAGTCAGGAATGTGTCATTACTGAACATGTCGAAAGCTGTACAGGCAATTTTGCTGCTTCTCTTATGTACGAAAAAACCTGTATTTAATTCACGATTCCCATTCCACCTTCCACAGGGAAAGGTATATTCGCCCGCTGATTCGATGCCACCTCCGTCCCATCTGACCTCCTGTACTCCCGCTAAATCTAACTTATATTTTGAGATTTCTTCCGCCACTATCCGAAGCGAACCTGCCCTATACAAACTTCTACCATACCAAGTACCAAATCTCATATCCATTTTCTTTCGCTTAGGTCGTTTATCGAAGGAATCCTTCAATGTCTGAGGCTTTCTGTTCGTTTTAGTAACAAGTTCATTTTTTTAAGGTGAAGAGATTTTAGCCCCACGCCCAACCCCCAATTTGGAAGGCAACCTGTTTTCGACTGTCCGCGACTGCTTAATCAATATATTTGCAGATACTCTCCATATCTGGAGGTCGTCTCCTCCATCCGCAACCTGAGGACGCGCCATGCCGTGGTGACAAGGGACCCACCTAACATGGAATCTCAAAGATAGAAATGGCAAAATTTTCTGAAGCGTTGGTACACTTTGAACGCGATACGCGTCCTGTTACAGAAAGCTGAGTTATGCTACAGAATTCGTAAACATTTCGACTGCTCCATGGGTGTAGAATTCAGAAAGAACTGCAAGAAGAGGAAGTCGTGTTGGGTACCCAGGACTAAATGCCAATACGTTTTCATGCTGGAGTGCGCAATGTAGCGTTAAGGTTAGAAAATTATATTTGGGAGACAACTTCTTAGCATCTGCGCCGGTCTACCAAATACTTTGAGACTTCTCGTGGTTCTCTGAATGTCTCCGGAGAAATGCCGCTACAGGATTCTGAAAACTTCCGAGATTCTTAATTATGCTCCATTTTTTATCATATTTCCGACTCATTCGAAGGTAAACTATGTGCCTGTAATGTTTGTCTAACGGATTTTCATGACAGCAGTCATTAAATTATACTATTATTTTTTATTGCTAGTGGGGTGGGACTAAGTCCCTTGTACTGAGGCCACTTCAGGCCTATTGTACCAGCCCCAGGTGATAGGTGAGGGTGATTGTGGAGCAATTGGTGGAATGAAGATAGGCAAGGGAACCCGAAGTACTCGGAGAAAACCTGCCCCAGCACCACTTTGTCCACCACAAATCCCACTTGATCAGACACGGGATCGAGCCCGGGCCGCCGCTTGAGCTATGGGGCGGCTCGAAATTATACTAAGCATCAATCATCTTGAAGAAACATGGATAAGGTTTCTGTGGCAACAATTTTTACTACACAAAGTTTCTGCGAATTTGCTAAGTTTTTTTCTGTCTAAGAGCCATAAACTTCAAAATAACCTGTTTCAGTGTGCGTTGCCTTCTTATTCTACCATAAATATTTATTTTTTTGTACGTTCATCGGAGCTTTCAACGGCCAAACTCTTTGTATACAGCTTTGAATTACTTGGTGACCAGTAACTAATAAATTGGGAGGGGTATAGAAAGAAGAGGACCAGCTTCATTTCAAGCACTACTCGTATTTCCGGCATTTGCATAGACAGACTGAGGGTGCCAGGAAATACGTCCCAAGATAAAGGATCTCCGCACTTGAACTCAGGAATTTCAGAGTAAAAGTACTTGACGTGATATTCCGTCTCTCCTGTACTCCTCATCCTCATCACAACCGGATTGTTATCCGAAGCTACTGAGCCACACAAAAAGACAATAAACAGACAGATATAACTAGATCCGTTTCGGTTCGCCGTGAGGACTTGCAACACATTCCTTCACACATCTACCTAACGCCAACAAGGAGCTAGGGCGAGGATTTGGATTGAAGAATATTGCCTATTCGTCTTGGCGCAAAAAGCTAATTCCGCCGGCAGCCAATGTTCCGGTATTCAACATTCATCACTGCTGGATAGAGACCAAGAAATTATTTTCTAATTACAGTTCATTGCCACGTAAAAATATGCAAATAAGCGTGGAAAACAGAGCAGCAAAGAATGGAAATTGCGATAAGAATGTGAGATTTCTCTCGAGTCCCTCTCCTCCAATAGGCATCCATTTTATGCATACTTCGTTTTCCCCGAGAGAAATTTTCGCTAACTTTTTCCTTTCTCAATGCAGCAGACGTGAGACGAGAGTGAGAAGGAGGAGTCCTATATACGAATCCGTCCCCCATGTTATCTGTCGCAATAATTATTCTTAAGAAACGGGAAGGAAGTCAGGCTTTTACCTTAGGCATGAAAGTAAGAAGCTGTTAGTAATGGGGCCAGCAGGCAGTAATCTAAATGGAAGGAACAAAAGTTATAAAACGCAATGGAATAAGTTAGTTTAAACACACACAGACGCCGTTTTCCTCCAGTTAGGTAAGTATAAATCCAAGAAGTACGAAAATAGCTTTAATCATGACACGATAATAAATCTAAAAAGTAGATACTTTATTTTAAATCTTTGTAAATTACAAAGACTATATTTTCAAAGGGTATTTAAAAATAATGATTTTATTACTATGATTTTTAATTACGAGGATTTTGTGAATGAAGGTGATATATATGTTTGTCTACCTGCGACATGCCTGATTTACTTCCAAAAGTTGTGTGTCAGATTAAATATTCCTTTTCTTCAGAATATTCAGATCAAAATTAAAAATTTATTATCTGACATTACGACTTCAGTCATCACTCTGAATTCCATTAACTTTGCCTGAAACCCCCCACAATGTAGTCGAAATTAAGTTTAAAACCTCTTTCTCTGTATGGGCCTATATAAAAATTGGCCTACGTATTTAAATAACGAGTTGTCTCTTTTCTTATTTGTAATTATTAACAGACTTTTTATTCCCAACAGTATTCGAAGCAAGCAAAGTACGGGGCAGCTTACAACTATGTAATTATAATTTTCAATTAAGTTAACATAACTATTTCTACAGAGGATATTCAAATTTGTGTACAAAATATTCGAAACCTTATTATTCATGTAGTTACTGTAGGATTCTGACGATGGTATATAACACATAGAGATATTGGGTTTTCGGACTTTATCCATCGTTCTGGTTTTATGATAACTAAGAAAAGCATGACGTTTCGGAAACTGGATCTGTTTCCGAAACGTCATGCTTTTCTTAGTTATCATAAAACCAGAACGATGGATAAAGTCCGAAAGCCCAATATCTCTTATTATTCATGCAACTCCATTTGACTATATTCCTTATAAAGAAACTCTGGATCTGGATACTTGTCCTGTCCGTGTGTCCGTATTCCCTTTCCTCTCCCTCCCCCCTGAGTAACTGTTTACCCGTCTGATTGATTTTCCTTCAACTCGGTATGACCATCAAGAAGCTTGCGCTGATCAAACTTCTGTGTACTAATTTCATATTGTCACGTAAAGGGGTTTGTTCGTGGTTTTAAGGCGGATTTTGGATTGGATGATTGGATTTATTCACACTTTATTCACACAACTCAGGACTACAGGCAATATAGTGGCATCGCAATCTACGCGCTTTCCAGTTCACTGCTACACACGCCCTAGGTTCCTCAGTCTTCAGTAGTCGTATCCTGGCAACGGATTCTTAACAGTCTCACTCTCACTTAAAATCACACATAAAGTCTTCTTTACACTGCATACATCCTTTCGTACCATTTCTTCTAATCATCATAGACCGCTATCTCCAGAACTCGACCCATTTCCTGACAACTCACTCAAGTGAACTCTTCTTCAATTGAACGCTCTCAATTTCTGAAAACAACTAACTCCCGTTATATAGCCTTGGGGCGAACTCCATGGAAAACACAGTCATCTATTGTCCCATATTGTTTTAGGCGTGGTTACTGATCCGTTGCCTAGCAACATGCGTCCTACTGTTGTGCATGTTGGTTCCCGCGGGAATGTGTTTGCCGTACCATTACCTAGAAATGGGGCTATACGTCACAATATTATTAGTAAGAAATTGACAGTCTTGCGAATGTAGGAAACAGTTGTTACATCAAAGTCACCTAAGAAAGAGTCCTGAAATATCACCTGTTGACACATCTTCCAAATGAATATAACAGTTTCACTGAAATATTCTGTAGAATACAAATCAACATGGTTACTCCGAGAAAATCGGTAGTTAGATTTTGTGTGATGAAAGTACTTAAGGAAATATTGGAGCTAGGGAAGCAATGTTTCCTATGATTATACACCATGAACGTGTCTACAAATTCCGTGTGAAATATGGCTGACATATCAAAGATAAGAACGTAGCAATGGTGGAAACTGGAAGGTCACATCTGACAATATTACTTCTCCGGTATCCATACTTGTGGAACTGACTGTCACTTGGCCACCTAACTTTTGTTATTTCAAATAGTTCTGTTGGAGGACATAGGCATTTATACCAAATATATGACTGTCGAGACTGAAGTGAGAGAATAATATTAAAATACATCTTAGAAAGTAGGTTTTACGAATATTATCATGATCATAACCGAAACATTTTGTTATTAAAAACTTTGGTGTCCATTACGAGAAAATCATTACTCTTACAAGTAATCTGCATGTTTAAACACATCTAAAAACTTCAGTTCATATATATTGTGGCACGCAGACTCGTTGCTAGGCAACGACCACGAAATAAAGAGATAGATACCTGCCGTTGTTAAGTAATGGCTCTGTAACAACGACCGTTGCTATGTAATGGCTGTGTAGCGATCACGTGGGCATCCCGACAAAGGAACGGTGTTTTCTTGCGATCCGTGTCGAGATGTCACAAGCAGGGCAAGTTCGGAGCTTGAGTCAGTGAGAGAGTTGGCTGGTGAGTTAGTGAGTCACATATCCGCTGTGGTTCAATCGTTGTGAGCTATAGCTGTAGCTGGTAGCTGAGGCTGGGTACAGTTCAAGGAAAGGGAATGTCCATCCTTGAAAGCCGTTACCAAGCGACGGCAAGTGAAAACTGTAACGGACTGAGAACACAAGTCTGTGTGCGACAGTGATTTGTAAAGTGCAGTGGCGAATTGTGTATTAAAGTGTTCAACAAATCCGATTACCAATCCAACACCCCCCGCCTATAGTCAGTCATTCAAATGCGTGACAATATTTATGTACGTAGTTACTACGCCCTGTGCCTTCGTTTCTGAACAAATGCAATCAACAAAATAAACGATATTCCCATTGGATCTTCAACATACGCACATTTTGCTCTAAAATTCATCGTCCCAGTAGAATTCACCCGCAGTTCCAGATGCCCATCGCTGTTTTCCGGACAAAGAGTGACTGTTCGCATCATAACTTGCAATAGCAGCAGGCGCCCATGAAACAATACAACGCGTGTGCAGCTAATGGCCAGCAATACTGCGTAACACCGTAATGGGATATCGCGATATGATCCCAAAAATCGATGGCCCTCGTCCATAGTTTAGGCACATAGAGCCCGTTTTTGTTGGATGGTGGCTGGAATTTGACGCGCGTAAAGCGACGAGTGACGCGCACTTGGACTATGGTATCCACTTCAGATTGACGACTCAGCCACTCTGCATTGCACCTATGCTGATAGGAGAAAGGTGACGTAATTATTCACTGATAAGGCAATTCAGTGTGTGTATGTATGATACGATCTGTGCAGCACAAAATTATTTTATTATATTATGTCTAAAGGTGATTTTCAAGCTCTCGCTCAATACAAATTAAACTTTGATTATTGCCCGCCTTGAATGTCCTGTACATTGGGATATTAGTAGTAAGTTTTCACGTGTTACATTACAAACGCTTTCAGCCAGGAAAATATTTAAATAGCTTTAAGAAATCCAGGTTATGCATAACACTATGATTCTATTACAAACGCAAATGGCATTAATGCTGTTAAGGAAATACTTTTTATTTATTCCTTGAATGGTATGAAATCCATATAGGATATTGGCGGGAAAGTCAGAAGGAAAGAGACCACAGGGAAGACCAAGATGTATGTGGGTGGACAATATTAGAATGGTTCTTAGAAAGATAGGATGGGATGGCATGGACTGGGTAGATCTGGCTCAGGATAGAGACCAGTGGAGGGATCTTGTGAACACGGTAATGAACATTCGAGTTCCATAAAATGCTGGAAAATTCTTTAGTAGCTGCAGAATTGGCGGCTCTTCCAGAAGGGCTAAGCTCCATGTGTAAGTAAGTAAGTAAGTAAGTATGGTATGAAATCCATAAATACACTCTTTTGGGAGAGTTTAGTTTAGATGTCTGTAAATGTCAAACAGGTGGTCCATGTAATTGTCACTATAATTTAAATGGATTAATTCTTACCCTATTCTCTATAATTATTGCTAATTCCTAGCCCGGAGAATACTTGCACGGGTACAACTCCAGTTAAGTACCAAATATAAGGAAATTTCTAGTTACATAACCTATATTTTCCCATATTGAGTTTGAGGTTATCTCAGCTATGCCCATGCACAGTACCATCTTCTGTGATATAATGCCGTGTAGTCTGGTAGCAGTACTCCATACCCTCAGAACTAACCTGATCTGCCTGATGTCTTTCCACTGTGTCTTTCTATTAACCATGTTGTCTTTCCCTACCTAACAGCACTCTGCTTTTCTACTTCTTCCAATTTCACCACCGCCTGCCACTCACCACCAACTGCCAGAATTACTCAAGGGTTGCCGACCCCTCTCCCCCAGAACATTAATTCTGATTATATCATCTGCAATGTGTGCCGAAAAGTTGAAAGACCTTCAATCAAAATCCTAGGCGGTCTATTCCCGCCAGTCACTGATATATTCGATCTCCTCTATTAGAAAGTAGCTGTTAGAATTATCATAATTAATTCAAATGCCGGGTCGTGTTATCATACCGCCGGAGAGGTTCCATCGGCCAAGGGATCTGAAGTACTGAGTTACTGGCGAAAGAAATGTTATTTTCCGTTCTTGAAATAATTTCATAATTGAAAACAATATTCATTTTAGATATTCTCTTATCACTATTACACAAAATAAGGACATTTTATGACCGATATTCTGGAAGGTCTGTGCTGGATTAAGATGGTTATTAGTTCCTAATATATCATGCATCATGAAAATAATTTAAGAAATCGACTCTGCTATCTCTCGGAGGAACATTTTCTAATATAAGAAATATTATGAAATATTATCAACTCCATCCAGTGTGACTGATAAATGCCTTTCTCTTGTTTAACCTTGCATCCTTGTCATGTTTCGGGCGGAGCGACCATCTTCAGAAGGACAGATCATTAGCTGCGGAAACTGCTATTGCCGTGTGATTGGTGAATATCAGTACATGTACACACAATATCATCAGAATGCCATGAATAGAGAATCTGAGCCTTTAAGAATTTGTAAAGGCTAATTGTAATAGTATTGTGTGTATGTGTTGATGACGACCGATTACATTGTCCTCGTAATAGCAGTTTCGGCATTCATTGATATGTCCTTCTGAAGATGGTCCCTGAGACCGAAACATGTCAAGGATGATAGATTAAAGAAGAGAACAAATTTATCAATCACACTGGACGGAGTTGATCTTTTATACCACTGCTATGTGACGGACAAGGATGAACCAGATCAGAAATATTCCTAGAGATTAGTAGGAGTAATTTCTAAAGTTGCGACATTTTTTATTGCTACTGGGGTGGGACTAAGTCCCTTGTACTGCGGCCACTTCTGGCCTATTGTACCAGCCCCAGATGATAGGTGAGGATGATTGTGGAGCAATTGGTGGAATGAAGATTGGCAGGGGAAACCGAAGTACTCGGAGAAAACCTGTCCCAGCGCCACTTTGCCCACCATAAATCCCACTTAACCAGACGCGGGATCGAACCCGGGCCGCCTCGGTGGGAAGCCATCGACCAATCGCTTGAGCTACGGCGGGGCCAAAGCTGCGACTTAGTCTAAGGTGGTAGAGGATAAAGGTAGGCGAAGTTTGGACGAAACGGTGAAATGAAGAGTCTATAAATCAGATATTGCAGACAAGTGTCTGGCCCTGGATAAGTCAGTTGATAAACAGGCTTGAAGTTATTACTACCGACTTACATTTTTGGTAGAAAATGCTTTTCCATATTCAAAAAATCTTCATATCCTCTAAATGAAAGAGTCTGATGTATGTATTTTGGCAGTTACTTTTTGTAGAATTTAAGTGATTAGAACACATCGAGAGTTCTATCTTCTGGGATACAACGCGTGTAGTCCATTAAAATTCAAGTGACGTTTGAAAACATGTCGCCTTAATTTTTAACATAGAGGAATAAACCAACAAGAAACCAGTATGAAGTGTGAAGCAAGCAGATCAATCCATCTGCTGAAGGTTCGGGTCTCTTGTTTGGTTTATTATTCCACCCTGAAGATGGATTCAAATGTTCGTCCGAAAAGTTTACTTTAAACAGACTACATGGATTTACACCATGGAATATATCGCTTCAAAACTACAGCTGTGAGAACATAAAATCCTACATGATATGCTTATTAATTAGATTATAATAATCTTGCTGACCAATTTCTGACGTATCAACACACTGCTAAACAACTCCCGCAACGTACACGCAGCCAACAATACAGGAGCAGTGTTTCTTGTGGTCTGCGCCCGAACCGTTGCTATGCAGCTCTCGCCAGGCACGTTCACGCTTGCGCGGTGACGTGTCACAATAGAAGAAGTAATGCAGGAAATGATTCCCTTTAGATACGAACCAAGGTATGTGTTTTCTGTGTGTGTGGTCCGCGCCCCATCTGTATAAGTGAGCTAGGAGCTGTGAGAGTCAATAAAATGGAAATACAATGGCGTACAGAGGAGTATAAAGAATTGAGTCAGTCGTCGTAGATCAGAATTCAGGGAGTCAGCAGTCGAAATAATTAGACTGTGACTTGGTGTGTGACTTTACGTGTGCTGTAGAGCAGTGATATTGGAAGTGTATAATTTAGTAAGACTTTTATAGTTCTGTCTTATAAATCCGTTGCCAGGAAACGGATATTGAAGACTAGTGTAAATAGACTCCGAAGATTAGTGTGAAGTGATTTGGAATGTGTAAATCAGCAATAATGTAATAATTATATATAGTTACGACGTATAAGTGGTCAATAAATCTATTCACCAACCCAAATCCGTTTATAATCACTAATACATATGACAACACGAAAACTTAATGAAGCTTCATATTGTAAGATTTGAGGCTTTCACGGCGGTGACTATGAAGAAAGCAGTCTTCTGGGATTTGGCACCGTGTATATGTGGTGTTAACCGACGTTTCGGAGGAACGTATCGCCTCCATCTTCAGGGTAGAAGAAAAAGTATAAGAAATCTGCAAGCGACAAGACCGTGAGAACGGTAAAAGCAGTCTGCCAAATCCCAGAAGACTGCTTTTTTCAAGCTTCATATTATTTGTGTACCACTGAAGAAAATATTAAGCGTCAATATTAGTTCGTGCTCTGATATTTATAGAAATAAATTCAATAAAAACAGAGCTCCTACAAAAGTCCTACATGAAACCAGATTCAAATGTATATGAAGTGTAAGCTTGGGTTATCTTACTGAATTCTCAAATTAAGAACAGAAACTTATTTTTCGTGCACTGTTTTCACGTGAAAATCACTGTCAGATTCGACATCTGCAGCTGTGATACAATCGAGAAATATCGCTTTGAAGCAGATTAATTTCAGCTTGAGTCCTTATACCCCATGCTGTCTCTCCATGTATATATACATATGTATATAGCATCACAATCAGCAATATACGAAACAAGTCAAAGACAGGCTTTCTGGACAAGATCAAAGTGATTCTATCTGTAATTACTATCGCTTTATTGTCAGCTGCAACAGGGGATGGTTTGTAGTCCCTTTACCGCGGCACTGTTGTGCCTAAAATTATATGTTACACATTAAGTGACGGAAATTAATTTTGTTTTCTTATTTCTGAATATAGAAGATACTCGTTTCATCTGTCATTTCGAAAATATGGTTGATTATTTATTGTTGGAATAATAATCTACTGTATATAATTTTGGTGAACAAGAAAATAATAAGCAAACGTATAAACGCACGCGGTAAAACCTCAACAACGTAACAGAGACTAGAAGGTCCTGACCAGAATTTCAATTTGATTTGCTAAACACTACGATAGATTCCCAGGCACTTTATGGTCCTTTCTACACGTCAGCGCTTAAACATTTAACATATGGCATTTCACATGATTATATTTCCACGATTTAGGGGCGTGTGACTATAGACGGGGTATGGATCGGTGAATGGATTTATTGACTACTTCTATATACCACTCGGAACTACATTTTACAGACCACTGATACATACAGACCAGTGTCCTCAGTCTATTAGAGTCTCTAGTAGCCGTTTCCTGGCGACGGATGTAACACAGGGGAGATTCTTCAGCTTCCCGCTCTCAGGTCCTGTTGTCGCAGCCGCCCCTTCAGAAATCTAGTCTACTGGCACCTACAACCAATAACTTCACTTCCTTACACTCAACTGAACTGTTGAACTCCTGACAACTCGGTTGGTGTCCTCGATATGTAACCTCGGGGCGGACCCAACAAAAATAAACCGCCTCCAACAATACTATTGTTGTCATGGGCGGTTGCCTAGCAACAGACTGGATATCGTTTCCGCGAGAACGTGTTTACTGACAGTTACTTAGAAACGGGCATTTGCTTATCCGCCGATTATATAGCAACGGCTGTACTCGTCCGTTTCGCGGTCTATATCCAGCAACGGGTCTATACGCCATAATATCTTAGTACATATCAGGATATGTATTACGACGTAATTTATATAAACGTTCAGCAAGTAAAAACAGTGAAGAGTCATACTATTTTAATGTCTTGTGTTAGGAGAGAATTTAATCGGGTAGGTAGGTACCAAAATTTTGGAGGATCATTCTGGTTCCATCTTCAAGGAAGAAGTTGCTTCGAAATGTCAGTACGCAACTGTCAGACTCACGATGTCATAACCCAGAAGACCAAGAAATTAAAACGTGCCCTAATGAGTACTGAAGATTTTCTGAGCCTTCACGTGTCAATCGTTACGCTATTCCATTGCCTGACTCTCTCCAGTTGTGGAAATTGAAGAATTTTATTAGTAAGTAAGCCGTTTTATTTAATTTAATCCATACAAGGACCGATTAGTTACCTTCACTCCAAATGTAACCAGCATAACAAGTCTGTTTTGTGAAGACGCAGGTGTCCTTCTCACACCCGCGAAAATAGCGTTGGTTAAGTTTAATGCAAGAATGTCTTTAGTAACTATTTATTTAACGAAGTCATTAGTAGTAAAGATTACATAACGTCCAATGATATGATGATGGGTGAATAACGAGTGTGAAAGTAGGTGGAAAGAAGCGGTCGTGATCTAATTTTACGCAGGTCTTACCATCCTGGCATTTGCCTGCAGGGACAGCGGGAAATCAGTTTGGATAATCCGGCTCTGTCCCGAGATTCGAATACATGACTTACTGAGTAAAAAGGTGAAGTGTATCCATTTGGGCTAAACGTTTTAAGTGAAAGGATGACTATACTGTTCGTGCAGAGAATTATGTCCCAGTCTTATGTTTGAAACAAATTTAGAATATAGCACATACATCTCCATCTGCTGTTAAAATTTAAGCGGGTTGTCTTAGAGGATATAATTAAACAATTTCCGAAGATTTTTGGTTATATTTTAGACATCCAAAACTGCAACCCCCAATTAATTTCTGAATATTGCAAATATATTCAAGAAGAAGAAAAAATAAACTTGTTCCAATTGTTTCATATAACACTGTACGGCATAATGCTGTCTACAACTTGCGTGCTGAAATAAAATTCATCATATTGTCACGTTTTTTTGTGCGTATGAGACTAATAATAACAAGGTTTGGATTGGATGATGGGATTTATTAACACCTCGTATAATCTCTTGTAATAGCAATAAATTATTGCCTAGGACTATTTCAGTTCTGCTCTGAACTATGACTGACTTCTGATTTACGAATGCCCTCATTTTAAGTCTGAGATCCGACCGAGTCCGTTGGTCAGTCTGTCTTAGAATAAAGCACCCATCTGGGGCTTACGACCAGATTTTTATTATTGTTCGACAGTTTCGGGGTTTTTTATATAAGGCGCTCTCTCTGACGAGAGGACGGGTCTGTCGTTTACATTTCTAATGGTCCTCGACAGCGCAATCTTTCTCGGGTTCCAGTCCCGTGGGACTTGCGACAACATTTCCCTCTCAGATTCGAGACTTCCCTTTACTTCGCCTCCTATGACTCGCAGGGTCACGGTGGAGGCATTCGACCCCACCTCCACACGGGATAATGAATCACTTCTTATGTGAATGGCAGCTCATATAGCGTATCGGTATCCAAGGAAATGTTTGTTGATGACTCGTATCCATGGAAATGTGTTCCGTAACGAGTTCGTTTCGAAGAACCAATCTCTACGGAAACATGTTTGTCGACTTGTTTCGTAGCAGTGGGTTTACGTGTGACAATATATTCCATAGTTTCATTATAGAGGTCACCATTGCGCTAACGAATCTGATTTGTATTCGAGAAATTTCCGGCTAGAAACCCCGTTTCTCCGTACGGCAATAAAAATGCGAGGATAAGCACTCTAAAATAGGCAGTTCATCCCTACCCATGCACTACGACTCGTCATTTATGGTCGTTCTCTCGCCACATTTGATGCTACGTAACTGCAGCTGATACAACATCGTTAATCCACTGAAACGGCCATCCAGAATTTTATGGTACATCACAATTTATGACTGAACGAATTGGCTTTGCGGTAACAACACAGACTCCTATTCCGAATGTGCTGCGTGATTTAGATTAGGCCATGACCGCTTCCTATCGAATCCTATCCTATCCTCCTATTATACAATTTCACGTTACAGAATATAGTTACTAATAGCGAAGACAGTGCCATAGCTCGGGCTGTTAGTCTGCGGCTTCCCACCGCGGCGGCCCCGGTTCGAGCCCAGATCAGGCAATGTGGGATTTGTGGTGGACAAAGTTGCATTGGAGCAGGTTTTCTCCGAGAACTTCGGTTTTTCCTGCCAATTCGCATTCCACCAACTGCTCCACAGTCACCCTCACCTATCATCTGGGGCTGGTACAATAGGCCAATTAGTGGCCGCAGTACAAGAGACTTAGTCCCACCCTATGAGAAAAATAAAGAAGTACTAATAGCGTCGTGAAGTGTATCAGAAAAAAATATTTATGCAAATGCTTCCTTAGCGCATTCACCTAGAAGGACAATAACATTTCAGGGTAAAGCAACTTATAATGAAAGTTTCTGTCAAGGTCTCTCACAATATATTACATAATTTGAAACCATTATTTTCGTAAAGAAGAGTTCTATCCTCTGGGATATAACGCCTTGTAGTTCGCTGATAGTCAACCGACGTTTTGGAGGAACATATCGCCTCTATCTTCGTGGGACGAAGAATAAGCCGAACAAGATACCAGAATGAAAGCAGGTGGCAAGCACAGCTCCTCCGAAACGTTGGTTGGCTTTCAAAGAAGATGATACTCTTCACAACCACAGATGTGGGAACCTTAAATCCTATGTATTATTTTGGATTCTTCCAATCGTCCGAATTTACCAAAACCACTCTCTTTCAGAGATTGATTCCATATCCGTCTTCAGGGCAACAGAATACTAAATTAAACCTATTCTGTTAGGGGTCCCCAGTAGAGCAGTACTCAAATAAACTTCGGAAACACGGCCGTTGTAACAAATTCGAAAGATGGTCAGATTCCAAAACAATAGTTCCAAGCAACGAATCACACCAGTGTCAAACTCTTATATTATTTCAGAATATTAGAGTACGGGGTAGTAATCCACTTTCTAACGATTACTTCATGGTGTGTCTGCTGCAGAGTGAATAAATTAATCCTTAAAATCTCCAACAGCGAACCTGTGGAACTTACCCGAAACAGATATATGAATGACTGGCAATTAGCGATGACTCACCTACATAATTACGCTTTCAGACCACGGTCACTCTAATCTGTACACCCGGACACAGTTTGACTTCACTTCACAAGATATGATTAGACGTCTCGAACGCGTATTGCATGAGTGAGAAGCAAAGGATATTTACGCCAGAACGTTTCAGAGTTCAGTTTTTGGCAACAACTCGTCACTAGTGTGAGATGTCGAAGAAACGAATGTGCACTTTGTTGACTCCACATTTGTCACTCTCACAAAGTGCCACTACTTAGAATGTTACCTACTCATCTATACTGGGCGTAAACTAATTAAATATAATTGTGAAGGAAATATGGATAATTACCATGTCCACTGGGGGAGCCGTGATATCGTACTCGGTAGAGCGATTTGCTACGAGCTGGTCTCCCGAGGGGTCGGAGTTAGAGTGCCAGTAGGGGCCCATCCAAATTTTTATGCAGTGGGTGTCTGAGGCTCCTTCCCCAGGGATAAAGCGGCCGGGACGTGAACCTGACCACTCACTTCCAACTAGTCTCGAGGTCAAGAAAATGTGGATCAATATATATATCCACTCCCTCGTACGCCTTCATGGTGTAATGTTCAATTAGTTAAGCACAGGGACAATTTTACCTTTACCATGTCCATTAGGCCCTATTTATAACTCATCTTGATTCGTATTCTCGAGGTACAGAGTCCTAAGATCGCTTATCCTGAGTTCTTTCGTGTTTTTCTACTGTATCTCTCGGGATTACAAATCTACTTTAATATTTGCCACGATCGTTTATTTATGTATAATTTATAATTAATTATTAATTAATCTTCGTGAATAACTGAAACGTCGTTAAATATGTGACAAATAAACGAAACATATGTTACAACAATTCTCTGAAAGTAGGATAGCGAAGAATTAGGAACTGTTGCTCAGAGAAATAAAGGTATTTTCTCGGAAATCTCTTCGAAAGAGAACAGAATCGTATAACCTAAAATGCTCAGAATGCATCGTGATGCTACATGTCTACCTCAGCCTTGGCCGTATTCCAGGAACATTTATCAAAGTCTGTACAGTTTTCTTATTTGTTCTCTCGCGTCTGGAGTCGAAACTTTCTTGATTCACAGGTGAGCTGTGTACAACAGCAAGCTTCAGTTTTCCCTTTCACATAGTTCATTCAGTTTTGTCAACAGGCCCTACAAGTAGATCCCGGTCTTCACTGCCGTTAACTATGACTAGCGGGACAATCAATATCTCAGACTTTCCTGTTCGATGTCATGTTTTTGTAAAGTAGCGGGCCTCGGTGAAACGTGGCACTGAATGACTGTCTCGTTTCGACAAAGACGCCGGATTCCATGAAGTCATGAATTAAGTAAATCGTAGATTACGTGTATTTCTAATTTGTTGTAATTTTGTTCTCTCCTCAGAATAAGAAATTGCGTTTGTACTTAATGGCCTAGGAAGTGAACTTGATGGTAATATCTTTATTTTCTGAATAATAACATGGATTCTTTTATTATGTGTTTCTTAAAATTTCCTTGTAATTCGACCTCTTATTTGTTATTACTGTTCCCACAAATCGCAAAACAAGAACAGGCATCATTATGTCTATTAAGGCTATAATGTAATATAACATAATACAAGCACTAAGAAAGATTCATTTTGTACTTTGTGCGCAGAAGCGTAACGGACAGAAACTGCGCATGTTACAAAACCTACGTTACTTCTAAGAGGAAATTTATAGAAGAGAATTCAAAAGAAAAAATAACAGATCTATTGCAAACTGACAGTGTGTACAGAAACAACTAGACCACCGCAATCCGAGTACTGTGCTTCAGTAATCCCGAACAACGAAGGGGCTCTGAAAGACTCCGAAGTAGATGGCTTGATCAGTTTTAACACTTACGAGCACAAGGACTGAATTCTAGCGCCAAATTCTTGAACTTGAAGAATAATAAGAACATGTCTATCACAGAAAGTACAAGTATCATGTTCTTGGACATTATTCATCGTCTTGTCTATATTTAAAAACCGTCCTGTTTATTTTTCAAAACACAATGTTTCGGAGACTGGATTCTGCCTCCGTCCTCAGGTAAAACCTACTCATTTTGGCCCAATAGATAGAGCTAGTCCCTATCTACGAACCAGGAGATAAACAGGACGGTTTTTAAATATAGACAAAACGATGAACAATGTCCAAGAACATGATACTTGTAGCAAAGTACCATCGTCACAAACCTTTAGATCTTAGCAGAAATGTGTGCTGAAATATTTTCAAATCATGGAATTGTTACATTAAGCTTTCGGGGAAAATATCTGTTTCATGACAGGAACATACATCTATATATTTGGTGATAGGCTTCGGTATTGGTTTACAGAATATCTGAGCATTTTCGTAGTTGCCTAAGAGTACTAATGTTTTCAGGTAATTTTACACCGTTATCGCTCAAATTACCAGCTACTCTTCAAAATATAACGTTCCAAAAAAAAAAATAAAATTTACCTGCATGCTTCTGATTTCATAGTAATGGCCACAGGTGGAACGAATTTCGAAACCCCCACCAAAAGCAAAATCATGTGCAGACAAGCAGACATTACGAGGCGTTCTTGCTCACGGGAAACAGAGTACATAATTATTCTTATGAGGCTGGTTATATTGTTAATATTCCGGTGTGGCTCTATCGTGGCAGCTTTCAACTTGAGCATTCCGTAGAGGACTCTCATTCAACAATAATTCTTGGAGAAGGTCTGCACGACTGCTCGAAATGATAATAACTTTCCTTAATTGAAGAGAGTATTGATTGAATAGCTGTTAAGGAAGTAAGCTGAGTGCAAGAATAAGATCTGCCCCATGCAATTGAGCTTTTCTCGTCAATAAACAATGTGACACGTGGG
The DNA here is from genome assembly GCF_002891405.2 of Cryptotermes secundus. Lineage (NCBI taxonomy): Eukaryota > Metazoa > Arthropoda > Insecta > Blattodea > Kalotermitidae > Cryptotermes > Cryptotermes secundus. The sequence goes on along the minus strand of NW_019724587.1, from coordinate 1,218,126 downwards.
GCAAATTCTGATTTATGGTACCTGTACTATGCCTCAATATTAGACAATAATGCGATGGCGAAAATATTATCCTGTCAAGGTATTGAAGAATTTCCACTTCTTCAGCGCTCCTGTGAATGGTAACTTTGCTTCTGGGATGCCTGTATGTCTGTACATAGGCCTATGTACGCTTCACTGGCGCCTGAGCTACAGGACGGCTTCACTTCACATTCGATGTTCAACTTTTCTCGTCATACGTTCGTGAGCGGTGAATATGAATATTTTAGCTCCAAAATTATGGCCCCTTCAAATGAATCCCAACAAAAAAAATACATAATTACGATTTGTCCAAAACGGTTGTACCAGATTGATTACATTTCATTAATTTACTGAGACAATCCACCTGAATAAATCCGCAGAGGTGACTGTTTCTATTTATTGTTATTTTTCTCGTGGGTTGGGATTCAATTATTGTTGTGAGGTGTTACAGAACTAATATTAATAATATGTGTTGCAATAAAGATACACTGATAATATTTTCTAGTAGTTTTCTCCGGAAATATGTACATTATTCTGATAATTAATGTATGGACCTTCGACTACCTTCTAGGAGAAACAAAAAGTTCAAGTTATTAACTGGTTTTACCTTCTTATTAGCCTCTCCCTCGAATTCAGAGCGATTCCAGTGACCTTCCAATTTTCAATTACCACACCATATTTTGAAAAGGTATAATTTCCGAGAGTTCTGCTGGATCTATTGCTTCCTCCTTCAGTGTTGAAGCAGTTTCATGACAGAACTTCTCTATGTATTGAATAAGGACCGTTTGAAAACGCGAAGCCCCAAACACGTCACACTTCGCATGACCTTAGAAGAGAATCCCTTTCCGGTTAGGATACTTTTCTGTTATGGAATGGATAGGAAGCCGAGCAAGGACGGTGGCTGAGAAACCATTTGTACCGTTACTTGGCTGCGGGATGCCTATGATGATTGTCCACCGAGACTACAAAGCCGTTAACTCTTACAGGGACGAGATGGAATCATGTGGTACGTTCAATAAGAGACGCAAATTTCTGCGAATATTTCATAATCGTCCCTACTGTGGTCCGAAATGAGGTAAGGTAAAGGTAAATTTATCTGTATGCTTAATTAATTAAGCCTCACACCATGTAGACTTATGAAAGCGTGGAGGTATAACTCTGCCATTCTTGTCCTCGGCACTAAATGGAGACGAGTGGCGAGCTTCACGCCCCAGCCGCTTTCCCTTTGGGAAAGAGCCCACCAGTACCCATTAGGTGAGAGGCTGGGTGAACCCCAGATCTGATCTGAATTTTGTAGAGAGAGCAAAATCCTGCTCTTCACGGAAATCAAACTCCGGCCGTCCAGCCAGTAGTTATACTGACTGAGCTATCCCGAATGATTAGGAATGAGAGAGATTAATAATGTGTGTATACTGGAAGCGAAAGCCTACTCCCTCCATGTTTCAAGAGACAAACCACTGACATGTTTTCCACCGTTTTAAGGCGTTAGTATTCCCAAATGGCAGCATTTAACATTCAGCGATGCCCAAAACTGTCTTTCCAAATTTAATCCGGAAACGGAGGTGCACGCTTTCCTCCTTCACGTCAGAGACTTCAAAACGTCACAAGTTGAATGAAAAACTCCTTGTGGCAGGTCCCCACCAGAGGGTTGAGAGCCATGTCGCTTTCTTAACATCTCCATCGTGTGCTTGCATTTTCTCTAATAAAATCAGTCCGCAACTTTTGGAGCAGACCTCGCAAGTTTTCTCATTATTAACAATAAAAGCAGCAACATGCCATGTTTCTTCTGTATAGCTAGTTCGTGTGATCAGAGGTTAATGACTCCACATTAGTCATCGCTAGGCCCTTTAACTACACAAGTCATTACTTAGAACGAATTTCCGAAGTCCCACATAAAATGATCTCAGAAACAAATGAAACAATTAGCTATGTAGACGGCCGACATGCATAATCGTAGGCCCATATATGACCCTCCAAAAGTGACTCCACCTTCTGGTGGTGGGGCTTGCGTGACTCTGTGACCTGGAGAACAATATCGGCGGTAATTTAACTTCTGTTAGGGTCATCCATGCTGGAAACGTCAAAGGGTAGAGAGATAACCTGGTGTTGGTGTTTAGGCATGAGGCTAACAACCTCCTCCTGTAAAAAGAATTTTGTTCAGAAACCTAACAGCCAGCCTCGGGTCATCATGCGTGGGCCCATTCCTAGGGCAGCGTGCAGTGTTTGTGGAGACTGGTTGTAGAGGAGGCCGAGGCTCGCCAAGGGCTGCAGCGCCGAGTGGTAGATAGGTAAGTAGGTCCACATATGAAAAGTAAACTTGAATATTACTGTCAAATGCGAAGTGATGTGGTGTGCTTTCGTAGGTCGGTCGGGTCGGGACGAATAAATTGCTACTAGCCTTCGCCAGCATATTTATTCCTTGACCCGACATAGAGGGACTCGCGACCATATTTTACTGTCTCACGACTCTGGGAGTTGTGACCCCACGAGTCTCGTAGGACGAAACACTCTTCATATTTACCACAACCACAGTCTAAATTCTAAAATACTTTACTTGCAAATGTATTGTCTATTACGAGGTACTTACGTAAATATTTCAAAATAAAGTTCATGCGCTGTAGCTAGAAATTGTACCGAAACACTAAATAATCCATACATTTATTACATCAAAGGGACTTATTGATCTTTATAGAATTTTATGGAAAGTATCTGGGAAAAGTGTAATACAAATTTTACGATGTGTATCTTTATGCATTGTAACCGTACCACTGTCATGCACCCATTTAAATTTAATTAAGTTTATTAATTAGAAATTTAATTGTTTCACAGTTGGACGTAATGAACAAGTCAGTGAGACATAGGCCTATTCTTGCATGTAAGAATTAGCTTATTCTGAAACTTGCAGTAGAAGCGGAAGAAACCCTGTCGATATTTCTGAGAATTTTAGCTCGAAAGTGTAACTGCGGCAATCTTTGGAAATTCGAAACTTGACACTTTCTGCAGATCGCAATTCTTAAGGAGGAGGACCAGGGACTGAAGCCAAGCGTTGCATCCATCGAAGACCTGAAAGTTACGTTATGTCTTTAAGGGCTAAAGTCTAAAGTCACAGTGAGCTAATTGGAAATCAGGGAAATAAAGTGAACTCCCTAATTTCAAAAAAGTCCAATCACTAGAATTTAGTGGTGTGACAGAGCCAAGAAGCTGATGAACCAAGTACCTAACGGTTTGGAGGGAAGTCACACACCGGCTCTTAAAGAATTCAGAAGCAAAACTTGTATCGGTCAGTTGAAAATTTATTTTCAGTACTAATAAGCATTAGTAGCCAAGTTGTAAGTTATAAATAGTAAGGCTACAAGCAAATGTGTTGTANAAACGTCGGTTAACACCACATATACACGGTGCCAAATCCCAGAAAACTGCTTTCTTCAAGGGCATATATATTTAATAATAATACAGTTAAACTTGATACNAAAGAAATATAAATACAAAATTAAGCAAGTTGCAAGAAAAATTAGAATAAGTAAGAAAGGGCATATATATGNTTATTTCCTGCCTTCTCGGAGTTGAGGCCCGCTAAAGGCCTTGAAAAAGAGACCCTCAGCACTACCGAATACAACAAACCTCACCTACCTTTCTAATAAAAAGAAACCTGAGATAATTATTAGTAAGCGCTAAAGAGGCGGCTACAATAAAGGCGACCAAAGGTGAAGGAGGGTAGTAGGGAGAAGTCCGAGTATTACAGCACGTCTTGCGAATTTCAACCAAAGCAGCATAAATATTCACCATGGAATGCACCAGAAGCTCGTGTGTGAATCGCACTGACATAGCAATTGATATGATAGCGTTATTCACCTCGAATAAAAGTTGACTGTGCTATGTATGATCTGCATTAAGAATGAGTTTGATTTACATGAATTAATTATAAAAAGAAAGTCACTTTGACATGAAATTTGCTAACAATGAGATATGATGTACTTCATTACGATAACTATAAAGTTTTACATTTTTAGCCCAACGATAGAAATTGTAGGAACATTGTCTCAACATTTTCTTGCAAGAACCGTCAACTGAAGTTATTTCCATCAGTATATTTTGACTTCTGTGTTACCCGAGCGCTGAGCAATACAAAGGCGCCCGCTGGGATGTCGTACATGGCATAGTTACGATGACTGGCCTTATGGTAACGACATGTACACGATAAGCTCATACAAACAGCGCTACAAGACAAGGCTGCCAACTGGCCGAATGTACATCGAGCCGAATGCACGGCTGTACATTCATGTCGGTGACGGAACAAAAGGTCTGGTTTTCAGGCACTGGTATGGTCTCGTGCTTCAGAATTCTCTTACACTGAAAAGGTGACGCTTGGGAATTGGGACAGAGAGGCGCCACGGGATGCACAACCAGCAGCTCCCGACGCATGACACAGGGAACACAATTTATGACATAACAATACGGAGTACATACTGGTTCACAAAAATGACAACAATGAAACTACATCGATCCTATTTAACGCGGCCAACGACATAAAGAATATTAATTTGCACGATTCATAAACAGAAGTTACAAATCGTGTTTCCAAATACTTGCCTCAACAAAGATTCGAAATATAAAAACGATTTCCCTGTCCATTATTTGAAAATAAGTTACGTAAACAAATATATGTATTATTGGAATTTCTTAAATATATATTTTATTTTTCCTCGGAACTACAGCCCCAGTGGGCCTAGGCCTACCTCCATGAACTTCTCCGTTCACTTCGGTTTTTCTAGAACTTACAGATTCGGTAGGCCTCCTTGG
>NW_019724587.1:1206973-1213160 GCF_002891405.2 Cryptotermes secundus | reverse complement strand
GACCTTACATATATATATATATATATATATATATATATATATAGTCACGTGTTTGGTGTATCTCATGCGACAAGTAACTTCACGCCTTATTTGATATAGCGAATTTATTGTACATTTGCTCTCACCATTACACAATTTACAATCTCACAATTACTGCCATCTGTAGTATCACAAATACTTCTGTTTCCATTCACTCCGGCGAGTGCTGGACAGCAACAGCACTCGGCGACTTCACGGTCCACACTGTGTCACTCCTAATCACACACACCCTGCTCACGTACTGCTCAGCCGGATTTTTATACCGTTCCCTGTTGTCTGTGTCAACAGCGGTGTCCCGTGTTACGTCACAGTGGGAAGTGCTGTTATGTCACCGCGGGGGGGAGGGGGCGAGTGTTGACTTGCCTGTTACCGTAGCAGCGGCATGGCTCCGAAGCTGTTACGTCACCGCTAGCCGGGAGGGGGTGTCCTGAATAGCGCAAATACGTCACTATATATATATTGTAGCTTGTAGGGCCGTTACTATGCAACGACCGCGAGATGTGTGGATATAGCACAGCCGTTGCTAGGTATCAATCGCAAACAAACACTGCTCCACAGTAACGAATCAACGCGCAACAGTGGAGGTATTGTTCGAAACGGTGTTTTCTACGGTGAGCCGTGCCGAGGGTTCAAAAAAGGAAAACTGGAGGCGGGTTACAATACTTTAACCGTAGTCCTGCAAGACGTAAGAGAAGACGAAAAAGGAACCTAGTGCATGGGGGTTTAATTGGGTCGACATTTTCCTGTGGGATATAAATACGGGGACCTGGCCTTACAGGTTGTGGGAGTCTCGAATCTGAGTCAGTAAAATGTGGTCATGAGACCCGCCGGTCTAATACCCGAGTATGATTGCGTTCACCAGGGCCAGCAGCAATTGTATACAACAGGCTCATCTTCTCGTCAGAGAGGATGTTATATAAGGACTATAACTGAAAGTGTTCAGTTGAGAAAATGTACTGGGGTTCAAGGGACTTGGAGCCAAGACGAACCGAATTGTGGTAAACCGTCAGTCGTAAAGTAATTCTGACTCTGACTGAAGAATTCAGAGTTGGAGTGGAGCAGGCATTCAGAGAGGAGTTGAGCACGGAAGCAGAAGAACAGCCACTGTTGGAGCCACTACCAGGCAACTACTAGTGAAGGCACTGCGGGCTGGAAAAGACGTAGCTTGTACACTAGTGATCTGTAGTGTAAAAATTAGCGACACTGTTATAGCTCTTTGTAGTTACGACATGTAAGTGGCCTATAAATCCAATCTCGAATTCAAAACCTCGTCAAGATTTACACCCCTTCACGTGAAAATATATTAAGGTTTTTAAATAATATTTAGTGTCTGTCAAATTTGAAGGAATTGTCAGACGACTAAGAGCAAGTAATGGTCTCTTAAACCACTACATAGTACAACAGGAACTACTTCGGATAGAATTTTGTAACCCATTCGTCCGTCTGTCACAATTCGTATCTGCTAAACGCCGCGTTAAAATATAGCACAGGTTGCCAAGAACAAAATATTTCTCATGTCGGGATCAATATACGAAACAATTTCCGGTCGCTTAATTGTAGCGAGTGATTGGTGTGCCATAAACAATGAACTTGACATTTTCCGAAGTAAACTGCCAATGTAAGATGTCTGTTGATATCGGACATTAGTCAACATGTAGAAACTACGTACATACTCTGTAAATTTGCTTGTATTTTATAGGATATCAGAGTGCTAACTCCTCTGAATATAAGAATATTTAATCAGTTTTGAAACTTTGAGACAACAATGCGGAAAAATAATTTCCAATGGATATACACAAGGTAGCGTGTAGAGCCGTTGCTATGCAACGACCACGAGATGGGCAGTTATACCAGGGCCGTTACTGGGTAACAGATCGGTAAACACGATCTTGCGAAACAAACAACGGAACAATGCCGTTGCTAGGCAGCAGATTCTTAGTAATGCAACCGTAAGACTACGAATATGGAAGAGCTATGTTTTATATGTAGTCCTAGCCGAGAGGTTATAAGCGGGACAAGCTTAGTTCAATACTATACAGGAGTCTGTGAAGAGAGGACTTAAGCTCGGAAGCAGACGAATGGCCATTGTTGCAGCCGTTACCAGGAAACTTCTAGCAGCAGTCTGAGAACATTAGATTGTCTGCTCTAGTTAACCATATAGAGTGAAAATAGCGAAAGTGTTGTAGTTATTTTTAGTTACGACCTGTAAGTGGTCAATAAATGTATTCAGTAATCCAAAATCCGTCTGTAGACACACATACTACTTGACAATATCCACCACATAATATAAATTAAAGAAAAGATCGACACAAATTTCCTTCTCCAATTCCACCACCTGCAGGGCCATGTATTGTAGATGAGGTGTGGGAACAGAAGACTGATGATAACTCGCAGCAACCCATGTCAGTTCCTTCGCTGATCATACTGAAAATCATCGTGATGAAGTTTCAAAACGTAGTTAAAATTTCAAGAGAGTCGTTCATATCATAAAAGCTGATGACCATAGCATATTCACCTCTTCAGTAAATTAGTTATATGGCATGACTGTGAGAATACGAGAGATTGAAGGCGTATATTTTCAAGTGTAAGGGGGTTTGCGTGTGACTTAGAAGTAGGATTTTGAATTTGATGATTAGATTTATTGCACCTTTAATCTTCACACAATTTGGGATTATAGGAAATACAGTGCTATCGCTATTCTACACAAATTGAAGTTCACAGCTGCACACACACTAGGGTTCTCAGTCTTCACTCGTCCTATCCTGGGGATGGATTTATAACAGTCTCACTGTAACTTCAAATCACACGTGAAGTCTTCTTGTGACCGCCTAACTCATTTTTGTTTGCAATTAATCTGTAAGTGCCAATTCCGAAGACTCGACTCAATTCAATTCCAAGCTCATATACTGGCTAACATCTCGGATCTCGCCTTAACTCTACTACCCACTCCACACTTTATGCTGCAGAACACTTCCTTATAAGCGCTTTGCACGGACCCCATGGAAAACACCGTGTTCTATTTCACCGTATTTTTCTCGGCGTGTTCACCGCATCACTGTATAGCAACGGCCATGGCATGAACCACATAGAAAATAGCCTCTCTACTGTTGAGGAATGTTTACCGCGGGCATGTGTTTACCTAGTCGTTGCCTAGCAATGTGGATACACGTCACAATACAGATAACACTTCATGCTTGTAGATTCTTTGCTATTGGCAGGTTCAGTCTTCCGTCTGGAGACTAACATCACGCTAACAAAGTTTGCAGCCGTTAAATATGAAGAGAAGGAAATTTTTAGGACTGAAGAGTGTTAATGTCTGGGATGTGATGTCGTGTAGTCTGGTAGAAGTCAACCGGAGTTTGGAGGAAGCTAATACTTCCATTTTTGGGGCTGAAGTCTAAGTTGTGCAAGCACACAGCAAACGGAACACGTTCTTCCGAAACGCCGGTAAATTCCTACCGAAATTCATGGCATCTCTTCCCAGAAAATAACAGTTTTCATAAACACTGCAGTGAGAATTTCAAACCTCACAACTCTAGATTTTCATATTGACAGAAAATTTGAAAAAGAAAATAGCTGGTAAAATTGTAATGGTTTACGTGATGCAAATACGTCAATTCACAGGATTCTTTATCTGCTATTTTTATTTTAATGTCCGGAAACCAATTTAAAATCAATCTTGTTTAAAATTTTCGAAAATATATAAAATTCACGTCATTTTGTAGGTTGCCCGTTCAACGTGTATTTCCTCTGTTAAATGGAGATCCTAAAAATATTACACGAACCCTTTACTTAAAAACAAATTCAAGATGGAACTGAAGTTAATTAGTAAAAAGTTATCCTTGGGTGGATCCTCTTTCCATAAATTAAAACAAAAACAGGAAAAAATCACTGCCAACGGAGTGCTTTAAAGATCCTGACACAATGCGTCACTTATAACAACTCTGATTTTAATGTCGGCTGGAACACCAGTTCTAATGGCTCACATCGGAAAGATAAGAACTGAAATATTATGCGGTTTTTGGATTAAAGTTTTTAGCAGAATGTAGCTTCTCGTACCATACATGCACCACAGACCGCTATCCCATGGTATCACATACATTAAATTAATAACATTAACCGCTGTTATCAGCTGTTTTAAATATCTACACTTCAGGGCGAACGTGCGCTTAGCGTCCGATCGATATGCCACGTATAGGCGCGTGCAGCCAGGCAATGCATTTGTATTACCATAACGCCAATAGCAAGCCACTGAGGAGTGTCAAGCCATGAGGGGAAAGTTGTTGTGTGTGTGTAGATTGAACTATGATCTATTTGCTTTTCAGTATGCTCTGCTTCATCCACAAGTGGTACGTTAACCGTCTGAAGCTAATACTCATCATGGAAATTGTTCAGAAAACGGAAAGTATTATTGTTCGTTGTATAGCGTCTTTCGTATTCGTATATTCGTATGTGTTTAGAAGTCAGTGGTTAAGCTGACAGACAACGTCGAGTGGAGTTGCAATCTTATAATTTTTTTTCTGTGGCGCTACAACCCCAATTTGGGCCTAGGCCATGAAACTCTCCGTTTCACTTCGGTTTACTAGATCTTACACATTCGGTAGGACTCCTTGGGCGAGTGATCAGCTCGTCGCAAGGCCTCTACCTGTAGACAAACACGGAAAAACGCACACAAACATCCATGCCCTAAGTGGGATTCGAACCCACGATCCCGGCTTCCGAGCGAGCGAAGACAGTGCTGCATACCTTAGACCGCTCGGCTACCGTGACCGGCAATCTTATAATTTAGTCGATTCAAATTACCCTGTATTTTCATTAGACAAACGGGATCCTTATAATTGTCAGTAAGAAATATTTTTACATATATGTATACGATTTATCTATCGGACATGTCATTCATGTTCAGTTACAATGTACACCAAATTTTAATAAAGTTACAGTTTACAGTAATTACAAATGAAAATAATGTCACGTGTGTTAGTGACTACAGAAGGGGTTTATATTGGATGACTGGACTTACTGCAACTTATACATTCACAACTCGGGACTACAGGTAATACAGCGCTATAGCTAATTTACACACTTTACAATTCATAGTCACACACGCACTAGGGTTCTGAGTCTTGACTAGTCGTATCCTGGCAACGGATTTATAACAGTCTCACTGTAACTTAAAACCACACAAGTAATCTTCTCTTCGCACTCTAATTCTCTTCTTGCCACTATTCTGCAACTGCAAGTTACGAAGACTCGTCTCATCAATACCTCTGCTCCTGGCAGGCTGACGTCCCGAAGCTCGACTCTTCAAATCAGAGTCAAAGTTGTGCTACGACCGAGATCAGTCAGCCAGTTTATCTTGGAATTAAGCACACATCTGGGGTTTAAGACCATGTCTTTATTACTGTCACACAGCTGCAGGCTGTTGATATAGGCACTCTCTGACGAGAGAGCGGGTCTGTTGTTTTCCAGAGTTACAGTCAGCAGTAATAAGTCTGTTTTAAGTTATGTATAATTTACATTTTACATGTTATTAAATATATATACAATGTATGAAAGACCTCTGTCAGTCTAGGCTCTCAACTCTTCACTTCAGAACCCTTCTTTATAACCACTCTGTATGGACCACACAGAAAATACCGCCTCTATTATTAAGGAGGCGTGTTGTCTAGCAACAGACGTCTTACTGTTGCGCGCATTTCCTTCTGAGGGAATGTGTTTACCGAGCCGTTGACAATCATTGGATATATATCTCGCAATATTCCTGATGTGTGATGAATGGTAGTAATATAATGATAATAATATAATAATCTTTATAAACCATTGACAATACAGTCATATACTTTTATTAGAAGATTTTCAAATTGGTGTAGGCATGAACCGATCATTAAAGTTTTCCCTTGAAGCATTTTAACGTTGAATCCAACTAATTTCTGAGAAAGAGTAAAGCCAGTCTTTTAACATTCATTCATTCATTCATTCAGTTTCACTCATTCATCAGTAATCTGTCAGATGACAGGTCCACAACCTCTTCCAAAACAGTTTCTCCACTTAATGCGATCTTCTGTTTTTGGAAAGAGACTATCCAGGAATAGTGATAATGTGGTAGTTTTTCCATTTGCTTTCCACATCGCAGTACAACAGCCGTTCA
>NW_019724587.1:1164390-1206352 GCF_002891405.2 Cryptotermes secundus | reverse complement strand
CAATTACTAAATCTTTTTAATAATAATAATAATAATAATAATAATAATAATAATACTGCAATCGTATTATAATAGTAACAATAATAAAGTACAAAATTCCTCTCCTTTAGTACTTTGTTTTCAGCCTTTTCTGTAGCGTTCAGCAGATAATGACACATGAGAGAATTTGCAAATTTATAACCGATTATTAAATTCTTTTATATGCCTTGATAGAAGATTTAGATAATAAATATTAATATTTCGTGCATTCTGACGTAGCATTAGGCCTGCACTTGCCATAAACTTCTTACAGTGTACCCAAGAGCATAAAAACACTGATAATATTAAAACTTGTAGTACCGTCGTTAAGCAATGATCGCGAGAAGGAACACCTGTTGCTTGGTAACGGCCGGTAAACACGTTCTCGCGGAAACGCTATCCAGTCTATCGCTAGGCAACCACCATGCCAACAACAGAAAAATTGTTGGAGGCGGTGTTTTCTGTTTGGCCCGCCCCGAGGTTATATAACGAGGACACCAGCCGAGCTGCGGTCAGTTGTCTGCAGTTCAGTGGAATGAAGTGACGTGAAGAGTATCTGGTTGGTGAGTGGGAGAATTCACTTGTCCGTTGTCAGTTGGAAGTCAACCAGTAAAGAGAAGACTAGGAGGCTGGTATAAACGGCCGTCAACCCGGGATCGAGTTAGTTTAATTGACAGTTTGCAGGAGTTCTCTACGGGACTTAAGCACGGAAGCAAATGAATAGCCATTGTTAACATACATTACCAAGCAACGGGTAGTGGAGACCGTAAAAGATCGAGGATACTAGTGTGTGTCAATGAACTGTGAAGTGTAGTTCCGAGTGGTGCTAACAAGTTGTTAATAAATCGAGCAACAAATCCATATTCCGTCTCTAGTCACGCACCCCTAAATCGTGACAACGTTATGTTAATAAATAATAAATGGTGGTTCAGTTGAGCACAATTCTAATAATTAAGGATTCTATTAACATCAAAGGACAATTCATATTGTTATTATGTTTCCATACTTTGACGTGCGTTATTTTGAAGTACAAGAACTGTCTACAAATTTTCAATATTCACATAAATGTGCCGACCGAAGACAATCGATTTACTAAGAAAGACAAGACAAACAGAAAGTGGAAACACGATTTCATGAATCATTTAAAATATTGAAGTTATATTTAGATGCTGCTAGAACAAAATCTAAATTGCTATATGCTAAATTATTTTAAGATTTTTTCGAGCCAAGAAACATAATTTGCCGTTGGAGGCGATGTTAAGGACTCTTGTGAACGTGGTAAGGATCTTTCGGGTTCCACAAAATGCTGATATGTTCAAGAAGGGCTCGACTCCATGAGCGAGTGAGTGAATATCTTCTGAATATAATGCCGTGAAATCCGTTGAAAGTCAACAGATGTTGGCTCATTTTTCCTCCTTGAAGATGGAGGCGACATTTCCCCCCAAAACGTCGGTTGATCTCAACGGAACACAAGCCGTTGCGTATCATAAAATAAGACTCTTCATGGTTTCATAACAAGGATTTCTGTCTTATTAATAACGCTGAAATAGGCCTATTTAACCGATCACAGTGGCCGCGCGGTCTAAAGCATGAAATGTCTTCGCCCGCTTGAAAGCTGGAATCATGGGTTCTAATCGCACTAAAGTCATTGATGTCTGTCTCGGTTTATTCTGTGTTTTTGTTATCCTGTTTAGATAGCGGTCTTGCGTCGTGCTGATCCCCTTTTCAAGGAGTCCTATCGAGCGTTTTATGATTAAGAAACTGAAATGAAACGAAGCGTTTCACTGATGCACTATGTACTAAGTGGGAGCAACAAGAATTGATAGATAGATAGATAGATAGATAGATAGATAGATAGACAGATAGATAGATAGATAGATAGATAGATAGATAGATAGATAGATAGATAGATAGATAGATAGATAGATAGATAGATAGATATAGATAGATACGGCGGGATCACACCGATATTTCATAACAACAAAACGTCAACATTGAAAGTGATTGGACCCTTCAGTTTACATAAGAAAGCTGCTGGTGTCTCAGCGTCATGTGACTGGGTGACGGCGAACAATGAATTGGAAAGAATGAATGAATAAACGGTATTATTTAATTTAATCACTGGAGCAGTGATTGAGACTAGCTCTTTCTAAGGGACCCAACAGAATAGACGTTTCTCCCTCACCTGAGGACGGAAACAGATCCAGTTTCCGAAACGTCGAGTTTTTTCTTAGTTATCTTAAAGAAACCAGGACGATGGATAAAGTCCGAAAATCCAATATCTCTGTGAGACATGGCGATGTTTCCAAAAATAAATCCCACACATGTTCTTCAACATATATTGGCAGGTGGCAATAAGTTGGAGCTAGTCACCGATTTAAGCACTTCAGACAATTTTCCCTCGTAATGATAGAAAAAAAATGTCAAGAGGGGAAATCTCTTGAGCGTGCTGGAGGAGGATTTTGAACAAAACAGCGAAGCTAATAAATGACTAGCCGACCCAGTAGTAGACATGCTATATAACTCCTAATCAAGTGTAGGGTGGTAAAACCGAGCCGCACAAGTCGATTCCTAAGATTAGGGAATGCTCCTCCCAACTTCTTTCCAACACGGCAGACAGGGCATGTACTGAGCATTGGTGTCTTCGCACCGGCGACAGCTAAATTCATTAGCGCTGTTCGGACTTGATTGGACACGAGGTGAGGTCAGTGAGAAATTACTTGGTACCATGTCATCAGTAAGGTCATGCGAATGGACACTGAAGAGCTGAGGAGAAGGGATTAAAATAAAAAAGAGTCGTTACAAGCGACAGCGAAGAAGACTAGGCAATTAAGGTCGGTTTCTTGCAATTAGTTTTCTGTTTTATTCAACACCATATATTTACTTTTGCAGGTCACGGTAGCCACGCGGTCTAAGACATGTACTGTCTTCGCTCGCTCGGAAGCCGGGATCTCGGGTTCGAATCCAACAAAAGGCATGAATGTTCGGTGTGTGTATATGCGTTTATTACGTGTTTGTATTGTCCTGTGTTTAGGTAGAGGCCTTGCGACGGGCTGATCCCACGTCCAAGGAGTCCTACTGTCTGTAAAAATGTCCACGAAACCGAGAAATCAGCCCTGTGTTCCGAAGTGGGAACGAGAGGATATATATTTGTGGTTCAGTCATTAAACGACTCCACCAGCAGCTCGTATGAAGTCTGATGATTGAATGAGTAATGGATTAGAATGGATGGGGTGGAAAGCGGTAGTGTCATAACTTAAAGCATTCTCTCGGATTTTGCCTCTAAGAATGAAATAATAAAAAAAATAGAAATACCTCAGTCGGAATAGACAATGCCCCGACCGAGGCCTGAAATAAGAATATCCCGAATGTGAGTCGCAAACTTTACTGCTTGAAACAAACCTATTTATTCATATTTTGTTGCATCCTCTTGTGTAATTCTTTTCTTTCTCCTTGGTTCTATAACACTTTGGACCTTGGCCGCTTTTTCGGTTTCTTTATTCTATACAAAATCGGTAGGGTCCCCTTGGAAGGGGGATCAATCCGACCAAGGCCTCTACCTACACACAGGACAGCACAAACACAGAATAAACGCACATAGACATCCATGTTTCGAGTGGGATTTGAACCTACTACCCCAGTGTTGGGTGGGGGAGGTTGAAGGCAGTGACATACCATTTATTAAATTACTGAAATATTTTTATGTTAATAGAAATATAATAAATATTAACTAAAGATGCTTAATCATCCTCATAATTTCAGAAATCAGTATGGGGGAGTGGAGAAGAAATATATCAAAATTTTTTTAAATAAACATTCATTGTTAACAGAAACTGTTTTAAGATTCACCCCTAACGTCTTAGTCCAAAAATTAAAGTCATATAACTAACAGAAAATATCAAAGGACAAATTGAACACGTCTATTGCTGGCATGCAGGATATGAACTCACATACTTATAAATACGCGTAATAGTGGAAGTACTAGTATATGTGCAGGGAGAACGTAACTTGATGCCGGTCACGGTAGCCGAGCGGTCTAAGGCATGTACTTCTTTCCACTCGCTTGGAAACGGGGATCGTGGGTTCGAATCCCACTCAGGGCATGGATGTTTAGTTTCGTTGTGTGCGTTTTTCTGTGTTTGTGTACAGGTATATGCCTTGCGACGAGCTGATCACCCTCCCAATGAGTCCTATTGAATGTGTAAGATCTAGAAAAACCGAAGTGAACTAGAAGTTCATGGAGGTAGGCCTAGGCCCACTGGGGCTGTAGTGCCAAGGGAAAAAATGTACCTTGATGCTGTCGGCTGATCACAAAGTATGAAAGGAGACGTGATTTGAGGCTTGGTTAATATAGTTAATTTCTTTACATTCAGCACAAGAGTTCAGATTCATTCATGTAAGTGGAAACTGAGAAACCAAAATTGCAACTACATTTACTGATAAGTGCATGTTGCTGCTCTTATATAATGAAAAATGTTATAATTGTTTGGATAAGTACCTAAGTGATGAACTAAGCAGCCTCTACTTCCTGCTAGTTTCGAGACTACCTTCTTCTTCGATCCTGAAGATGGAGAAGATAAAATTCCCCGAAACATGAGGCATTCTGTGAAATATAAGGCAATATGATCCTGAAGACCAAACACTTCAACTAAGATCCTGGCTGACACCGCTGACTACACATTTCAGACTAACATCTAGAATTTCTTGATGAGTACTTCCCAGTCCATAATGATGTTTCATAGAACACTCTTGCTGTTACTTCAAGCATCTACCCCGAATTCCTAGTAGTTTGCTTACCCAGGGAACGAGAGTTGTAACAAAATATTAGCGTTGAGAGCGACACAGACAACAACGTTAAATTAACCTGTCGATTTCACTGAACCGTGAAGTGTAACAAGCTATCAAAACAACATACATAATTCTAAGAACTGAAAAACTCTATTAATGACTGTACAGTAATAGATATCTCATTAAACCGATCTCATTGGCCGTGCGGTCTAAGGCATGCACTGTCTTCGCCGGCTCGAGAACTGGAGTCATGTGTTCTAATCCTACTCGAGGAATGGATGTCTGTGTGAGTTTATTCCGTGTTTGTGCTGTTCTGTTTGTAAGTAACGGTACATCATTAAGATAACTAATTATTGCACTTGGTCCGCCTAGAACTATGTGCCATTCGTAACTTACCGAGCGAATGTGGCACAAGCCAGTGGAAAGGGTGTGACTTATGTTCTTGAGGACAAGGGTTGTTGGAAACGTAATGAAATCAATTCAGAACCGTTTGATTCCGGTATTATGGAAATTGGATGGGGCTTGCCCGTCAAATCACCACGGGAATAGAAGGCTTGGTACTGTCAGCTAATAAATTAGGATTACCTAATAACGTAATAGACAAATGCGACTTAGCCAAATTCTATTAAATTCATACTTTTTTTATTTTGTTCCAATTTGTTTCTATAGCACTCCGAACGCATATTGCCCCACCGACCTGTTGTAACCCAAGCAGGGGCAAGTAAATTAGAGTGGTCACGAGATGCTGAACACAAGCGTACGTGCGAGCATGCGCATCAGTATGCATAACTGGTTGTGACGCCCTGGCATATCAGCTCTCGTCACTGCTATTCTAGTGCTGAGACAGTTCTCCAATTCAGTTTTATGGATGTGTGAGAACTGGATTTGTGAATGGAACACTCCATTTCGAAACACGAAGCCGTATCATCACTTACAGGGCAAAAACTACAGTGGCATTAGTAAAGACAATACCACACGCTATGGAGGAAACACGCAAACCAGAAGAATATGGCAGTCATAACTGAAAAGCAGGCTGCGAACTTGAGGGGCAAGCTACGGAAAAACACCCTGCACAGACACACATTTATGAACAATGGACGACACCCAGTGTGAGGTGAAATAATATGCACCAAAATAACGTGGGTATAATACAAACTAAAGAATTTTATCTGGTTTTACCTTGAAAAGAGGACTACAGCATGTGACTTTAACACAGACTAATATACNTTTTATCTGGTTTTACCTTGAAAAGAGGACTACAGCATGTGACTTTCCCACAGACTAATACAGTGTAGCAGTTTTAACATGTNACCGTTCTCACGGTCTTGTCGCTTGCAGATTTCTTATACTTTTTCTTCTACCCTGAAGATGGAGGCGATACGTTCCTCCGAAACGTCGGTTAACACCACATATACACGGTGCCAAATCCCAGAAGACTGCTTTCTTCAGTTTTAACATGATTTAATAAAATATTTGTAACATATCAAGCAACCTGAAGATGGCCGTTTGGAGCCGAAATATGTAGTGTCAAAGTGTATAATGTTAAAATTAAATTAAAATTAAGTAGTGAATAAACAAATGTTTAGTTAAAATATTTCTCTTGTGCTACAAGGACCCGCATATCAGTTTGACTAAAGGATAACAACATGCATGTGCGAGTTTTCGTTTTACCTGTCAAACACAACAAAAACAAATATCAAACAACTGAATCACATTCCGCTCATCATAATCTGAGTTTATTTGGTTGTATTATGGCTTTACAGCACTCCTGCAAAAAGCAGCATGGAAAGCAACACCCCCATATTACCACAAAGCAACAGACAATAACTTGCCTCTTCGTATCAAAGAATTCATCCAGGAAAAAAGGAGACTACGTAGAGTCTGGTAACGCACAAGAGAGATCCTTACGACAAAAGACATCTCAACAGACTTACTCATAGACTCCACGCTACCAGCCAGGACTTCAAAAATGCGACCTTTGATTATTACATCAAAAATTTGGAACCCAATGACCATTCACTATGGAGAGCTACCAAGAAATTCAAAAGACCAACGCCCACAATATCTCCACTCAGGCAAGAAGATGGCAACTGGGCTAGATCCAACTCGGAAAAAGCACAAGTCTTCGCTGAACATCTTGGTAGAACTTTCGCTCCACTAAATAACCAGGAGAATGAAGAAATAAGTAGCTATCTGGACTCTCCTTGTCAACTGTCACCTCCAGTCCGATCTGTCATACCAGCTGCAGTCACTGAGCAGAGAAAACTGACGAACTCACACAAGGCCCCTGGATATGGTCTAATTGTAGGGGAAATCCTTAAGTATCTACCCAGGAAAGCAATAGTTCTCCTAACTACCCTTTACAATAGAATGCTTCATCTCTCTTATTTCCCAACACAGTGGAAATTTGCTCAAATTATTATGATCGCAAAACCTGGTAAACCCCCTACTTAAGCTGCCTCCTACAGACCCATAAGCCTGCTACCAATACTATCCAAGATATTTGAACGATTGTTAAGAAAAAGAATAAAAGAAATAATCAGTCCTGATAACCTGATACCAATGCATCAATTCGGATTCAGGCAGAGCCATTCAACCATACAACAATGCCATAGAACAGTCAACATAATCATGGACGGATTATAAAACAAGAAAACATGTGCCGTGGTATTCTTAGACATACAGCAGGCATTTGACAAAGTGTGGCATCAAGGACTCCTATACAAACTAAAAAGGGTCATGCCTAGTCAACATACTAAAGTCCTGTCTATCGAACAGATACTTCGATATTAAGATAGACGAAGACGAAACAAACTACCATCCCATAGAAGCAGGAATACCCCAAGGTAGCGTCTTGGGCCCGTTTTTGTATCTTATCTACACTGCCGACATTCCAACAACAAACGAGACCAATAGCCAGATTTGCCGATGACACTGCGATTCTAGCAATGGACCCAAATCCCATTGTAGCCTCTGAAAAACTCCAAAAACATCTCAACGTCCTTCAACAATGGCTTTACAAGTGGAAAATCAAAGTGAATAACAATAAATCTGCTCAGATCACGTTCACAACTAGATACACTGAATGTCCACCAGTCATACTAAATAATGAATCCATCCTAATGAAGAATGAAGTCAAGTGCTTGGGTCTTCACCTTGATCGGAGGCTACCTTGGAAAGATCATATTAAGGCAAGGATAAAACTAAGCTAATGAATTGGCTTATTGGCAGAAAATCTCAATTGTCTCTTGAAAACAAACCAATAATCTATAAAGTCATACTAAACCCATATGGACGTATGGGATCGAATTGTGGGGATGTGCTAAACCATCTAACACTAAAATACTACAGACATACCAATCAAAAACTTTAAGAATGATGACAGATGCTCCATGGTATGTTTCTAACCAAACCTTACATGACGACCTAAAAATACCATTTATCAGGGGTGTAATAAATTCCCAGGCCAACATGTACAGAAACAGGGATATGAATCATAGAAATGAACTGATTGCTGCTCTCACCAGTAAACCAACCATTGCAAGAAGGCTCAAAAGACAGTGGCCCGAAAACTTACGTATGTAACCTAAGGTGAACCGGCATTGGCCGGCAGCACCTACATTGACTGTATCGACTACTAAATTTACTTAATACTCGTATTTTATAGAGTAGATTGTAAATAAACAGGCAATAAAAAAATTTGGTTGTACAGAGTCGCTACATGGTTAGGGCTCACCGAGCCGAAAACAGACGCACGCACGCGCACCCAAACACACACACACACACACATAGCTCAACACACAACAGGAAGCATTCCTTAAAACTGTATAGGTATTTCACGAATCCTGTCTGACTGAAAATATTAGGAACATCCTGAATTCTGCTCAAATTTAATATACAAGGAATAGAACAACTGTCAAAATAGCCAGACTTGGTCTGCTGAAGGGCTGCTTGGACTCCACCGTCATAAACCTATCCTACATTCTGGGTTTATTACTTCACTTGAGGTGAGGTATGGTGTGGGATCAAGTCCACTTGGTATAGCAGCCTCTAGTTGGCCTATTGTACCAGCCTGGATAATGATGGTTAGATCACTATGACGCAGTTAGTGGAATGAGACTTGGCAGAGGAAATAGAAGTACTGGGATAGAATCTGCTGCAGCGTTCCTTTGTCCGCCATAAATCTCACATGATCTGCCCTGGGATCGAAGCCCGGCGGCAGCAGAGCGTGGCCGGCGACTAACCGCATGAGGCATGGAAGACGACGTGCAAGAGTTACTTGTGTTGATCTAACACAAACCCGCTTCCAACTTCTAGGACCTAAGGAACAAGACGCAACAGGACGCTGAGAAGAATTATATTCATAAATATTATTAGGCTAATTAAATGAAGGAGAATGAGATGGACGAGACATGTAGCACATATGTGGAGATGGAAACTTGATGTAAGTTCTTAGCTGACGATAGACATGAAAGGACAATATCACACACTGAATGTGATTTCGATAGTACAATAACAAAATGAATCTTCGAGAAATAAGTTGCTGAAATGTGGACTGGATTTATCTGGTTCAGGTTAAGGTGGGGGCTGGTTATTTTTGATATAGTGATACATTTTTGGTTCTGTAAAATGGAAAGAACTTTCTGACTACTTGAGAGACAAATACATGTACCTTCTCAAGGAGTACTTTGCTCCGTGGAGTTACATTTGGAGTAGATTTGTTACTGTCCGTTGCTACGTGAATCCATTTCACACTCGCTTAATGAGGAAGGGCAAACAGAAAGAGATCAGTTTCGCCGTGTCTCGTCTTATAAGTTCGTTTCCGTAAGCAGCCCTCAGACCCGATTTCTCGGAAGTAACTTGAACTTTTGTACTCGAATGTCCTAAATAAATTCGAGACGAAAGTAACTGCAGAGATGTTTCCTGACGAATGGACTGGATGGTGACACACCATTAAACCCTACGTCTAGCGCGTCTAGCGAGATGTCATTAAGATTTACTGAGACTGTTTCTTAGGCGAAAGGAACAAATCGAGGAAGATTATAAATGCGGAAATAACGAATCGATTGTGTTTCACGCTTGATTAAAGGGAAAATCCGAGTGGCGGTAACCCACACTTTACTCATTTTATCGGTGTAAAAAATAAAAAATTTGAAGAAAGCAGTCTTCTGGGATGTGCGCTGTGTAGATATTGTGTTAACCGACGTTTCGGAGTAACATATCACCTACATCTTCAGGGTAGAAGAAAAAGAAGAAATCCGTGAGCAAACAGCTGTTAGCACCTGCTCACGCTAGTTCGCTGGCGGATTTCTTATTTTTCTTATACTCTGAAGATGGAGGCGATATGTTCCACCGAAACATCGGTTAACACAATATCTACACAGCGCCACATTCCAGAAGACTGCTTTCTTCATAGTCACAGCCGTGAAAACCTCAAAACTTACAAATTAAGAATTTGTTCCGTCAGCTCAAAGGGGTATCTAAAAATGTATTGAGAAAAGAATGAATGATTGAGATGAATTAGTGGCTGATAAGGAGTCTCGGTTGACAGTTTCTTCAAACATTTCGTGTAATCTTCGAATTATCTGATACAAATTAAAGAAGCTTGAGAGCTTTAAGTAAGTTTTTTGGAAGATTTACGTTTTATGCGTGACCTACTGCATACGATCATGTCAGAAATTTCCGTGTGCTGCATGTTACACAGATTTTCCCGTAGAACATGTGCAAAGCTTCACTTAGAACCAACTCTTCATTTATGAGAATATAGTACTTTAACGTTGATCATACTGGAAACTATCGACCATGCAGTGAATAAGGTATAGCATATATAGCAATAGTTTTTTACGTTATCAGATATTACTGCCAAAATATTATCTTACTTTGTATATTTATTTGGGACTTTGATAATTATGTGAGAGATATTTCTAAGTGTCTGTTAATTTAATTGTGAAATGTGTGAACCACAGGGAAGACCAAGGCGTAGGTGGGTGGACAATATTAGAATGGATCTTAGAGAGATAGGATGTGATGGTATGGATTGGATAGATCTGGCTCAGGATAGCGACCAGTGGAGGGCTCTTGTGAACACGGTTATGAACCTTCGGGTTCCATAAAATGCTGGGAAATTCTTGAGTAGCTGCAGAATTGGCGGCTCCTCCAGAAGGGCTCAGCTCCATAAGTAAGTAAGTAAGTAATGTGTGAACCATTTTTACCTAGAAAATAAGGACAGATTTTGCGATTGTTAGTTGTTATTCAAAACACTTCACGAACCTTCCTACAATGAAAGTTCCGTCTTTTTTTTTTTTGTTGCAGAAGCTGAGAGAGAGATTCAGAGATGCCAGTAATGCCCATATAAAGAGCAAGATTTGTGCTTGTATGTACATACTACACATAAACACATTTTTTGTTACTTTAAACCTCATAGAATTTGGACAAAAATTTACACAGTTAAAAGCAATAAAAAACTGCTATAATTTTATGATACGCCAAGAAAGTTGCGAAGAAAATGATACTTTGTGACATTTGTACCGGTCTTCTTCATAATATACAAAAGAAGGACAATATATGTGAAAAATAATTTACAGCATTACTTTTTGACTGTCCATAAACTAACTGAAACTGCATTAATTTATTTCACTTAATTGAAAACTGGCATTTTGAAGGGGATCCTTACACTCTCCCAATGAACAACATACTCTATATTTACATGATAAATTCTACACATCAAAAAATACATACTTAATTCCAAGAACAAATATTTAAAATCAAGATTTCCAGAAGAAACTCATAAAGTCTTCTTCACGAATGCAGCCATCAAGCCCTACAAAATTGTTGTGTTACAATTATGTAATGCAAGATTATATTCCGGCAACAAAATGCCTTTTAGCTCATGCGTTGCCAAGCTGCTCTCGTGTGTAGATGGTCAGAGCAGCAGATCCCGGCCCAATTCCATGTCTTTACTGTTAGCGACTTACAAAATGTCACAAAATATTAAATATCTTCATTGTCACCATTCGCCTGTTATATATTATTGGTTATTTTTTATATTTTTGTGAGAAGAAGATTTATTTAAATATAGATTCTGTCCACGAAGAAGTTTTCTGAAATACCTTGAAGGTTCCACAACGTTGCCCCGTTTTTAACTCCTTATTTATAAGAAAATTACATGCATAATTGTTATGAAATTTATGAGAAAACACAGTGTCATACATTTAATTTTCAGTATTGCAGTTTAAACTGAGAGCTAGCGTAATATTTCTGGAAATTCCTCACATTCTACTATTGCATTCTACGAAAGAAGAATACAGAAACTTGTTTATGTAACACTGTATATTATGTCAGCTCCATGAATTAAGAGGTTTCAATGTCTTTCCCACAGCATGCGTCTTATTTCCTTACAGAAATGCACCAAAGAAAGACATGGTTTACAAATGACGTAAATTTTCTAGTAACTTCCATGAAAATTGGTCGATTCGTTGAGAATCACGCAGATAGCATTCAGATAACATAAGCCTCTTCTCCGTTTAATATGGAGAAGAAGTCTAAAACGGTTTGTCTTTCCGTGATTACACAACTAGCACGAAATGGTATTTTGAGATACAATGAAAACTCGGGGGTAAAAAGGAACGGAAACCCTCGTCAGCATGCTGTTAATTTCTATATTTTTTGTTGGTAATACAGAAAACCGTGTCGTTTTCGACATCTGCAATTAAGACGGTAGATAAGAGCTTTACATTACGGGAGACAGCACTGTTGACTCAGAATTAGTACAACAATGCTAATGTTTACTCTAGAGAATTACTGAAACAGAAGCGTGGGCAAAAATGTGCGTGCAAGAACAACCCTTGTTTACACATCGTCACAATTGAACAGAGCATGTCAGTTTTTGTAAACCTATATGTTTGTTTGCATACCGATTAGGATTACGGTATCATACGGAAGAAAACAAACAGTATATATATGTTCACTGTGGCAAAATACATGCAGGTTTTGTTACTTTTTTTTTTTTGTGCAAAGATTTCGTGACGGCCAACAAAAATATTCAAGATGAAATTAACATGGGCGAAGGAGCTTGCTGTGTCCGTTAAATTACTATTCTGTTCATTTAAACCTTCTCGGATGATCAGTAGCGCCAAAGTTGAGTTAAAAATGTTTCGGAGTCACATTGGAACTCCATCATCAGGACAAATGACGGTGAAAACGATTTCTAACTCACATTTGACGAGGCCGGCGGAACTAAAATATTTTAGTACATTTTAGTGCCGCTAAATTTCAAATCGTATTTAATATCTCGATTAATCAAACGCCTTCATATGTTTCCTAACTTTTTCTCTATTTGTAACTAAACTTAGCAGCTGCCGTGGTATTTATAATTTCGTATTAATCCCCATATTTTCTTTCAAATTCATGTCCCCTGCTACCGACTCTGACAGAATTATTAGTTACAAAGTAGTTTCCCAACTCGGGGCGTTGAGATTCGCGGATTTGCAGTGCGGTGCGGTGCGGTGTGGTGCGGTGTGAAAGTTGCTTTGCATCTGCAGTCTCCAGGTTAAGAGCAGACTAATGAGGATGGTTCACGAGTGTTCGAAAGCACCGAGTTTTTTTTATTAAAAAGTAGAAGTACTGTTCCAAAGTTTGTTCCTGAGGAAAGGGCAGAATGTCGCAGTTTTGGAGTTTAGATGTTCGGAGATTGATCATAAACTTAATTTTAATTTTCACCCCAACAAGATTTTTTTTCTCTCTTATATAAATCTCTACGTCATATTTTTTTTGGATTTCTGGTTGTGAGAAGGAAAATCTAGTTTATTTTTCACTACTTCGCTTCTTACGATGATATGAAATTTCGTGCTTTGCGATTTAGGCAGAAAGAAATTCCACACGATATAAAGTCGGGCCGCTAAATTATGAATGCAATATCTTAATCAGCAAATCATTAGGATGCGATGTTTTCACCTCGCCTGTCTTGTGTAAACGAAAAATATCGAGCATGAGGAAAGGAAAACATCTAAATTAGACTACGTCACCGAGATTAACGGCTGTGAGGATCCGTTGCGCTGACCACGTAACACCCTCTATCTGCAAAAGTTGGCACTAACTTCGCCGACAAAGGCGGTCATTCAGTCGGTATAGTTCGCTTGTGGACTAGAGGCCTCGCAGTTTGTTTTGTTTTGTTTTCGTGCGGTCTCCTTTCGCGAGCAATTCCGATCGAGTGATGAGCTCCATTTTTCGTATAAAATAATTTTAATTCAATAATGATATCGAAATAGCCACAGGATTTCTATAATTTTTACCGAAAGTCGTGGTGGAGTAGTTACGACTAGTGCATTATACTCAGGTGATTCCGGGCTCAAAACCATCCGGAGACAGAGGATTCCCCAAATTATCTGCGGTTTTCCTAAGTCTTCACCCGGAAAATTTCGGGACACTATCAGAAGTTACGTTAAGACGGATTTCTTCTACATCCTCTCCAATTCATTATTCATTAGTCATGTAACGATTTGACATTATGTACGATATGAGTCAGAGGAAACCAATAAAAATTAATGTTTCTTCTATCAGGCGCGTTCTTCAGAAGTATCACTATCGCTTTCATCTCCACAGTCCGTCATTCGGTGGTATCCCGCTGTTTAGATTATGACCTGAGTTATTACAGAGCCCAAGAGCGCATCGTGTGTACCCTTTCGATTGGTTTCAGAATCAGAGTTTCCAATTCTCTGTGATATTCCTAAGAACTTTCTTCGTCTCTGTAGGAGTGACAATATTGAAGCTCTGTTTTCCACTATGAGTTTAACGCAAGAGACCGTATCTGTGGTCTAGTGGTCAGAGATCACGGCTACAGATCAAGAGATCCCGGGTTCGATTCCCGAAGTAGTTGGTGTGGAACAGGGTTCACTCAGCCTCGTGAGGATAATTGAGGAGCTATTTCAAGGAAATAGCGTCTCCGGTCTAGAAAACCGAAATTAACGGCCATGGGGTTCCGTTGCGCTGACCACGCGACACGTTCTATCCGCTGAGGTTGACACTAACTTCGCCGTCAAGCGGCGGTAGCTCGGTCGGTATAGTTCGCTTGCGGACTACAGGCCACGGAGTTTGTTTTTGTTTGTTAAACGCCAGGAATGCGCATTCCATTCCTCTGCTGAGAAAGAAAGAACGCACGAAAGAAAAAAAATATAGAATTCATACCACGGGAAATTAGCGCCAATTTTTATAGAGTACGTAAAATTAAATCTGCTCAAAAAGGAACACAAAATTTGATGATCTTTTAGGTTTCAACATAATCCAAAAAAGTTCTAAATTAAGGGCAGGAAAGAGTCTTCAAATTAAACGGCTATAATCATGATTAAAGAGCGGTTGGTTCAAAATGTGGACTCCCACACGGCGTATCTGCAATAAGCAGAAACAGATGTTTTTAACTCCAAGAATAAAATTTCGGAACACAAACAATTATACAAATTTACGAAACACGATCAGCTTCTCAGTAAAGAGCGAAGAAAGTTATCTTTACGGCTGCACTTATGATCCGATTTCAGTCTCTTTTAACAGTTTATGTGCTACATTGAACTGAAATCATTACAACATTTACTCCAATTGCTTCATTTCGTCGACGTAATTACAATTATTGCCACCATGCGTGGGAACTGTGAAGCAAACCGAACAACACTTGACTGTAGGTCTGCAGGAACCCAATAACATGAAACTCATAGATATGCAAGAAAAGGGAATAGTAATTAATTGCAAATTCCAACGTCAAAATGGCGATACGATGCTGATCACTGATAAATAAGGCCACCATTCTCGGTGTAATATACCTTCTTCAGGGAATTTAGATTTACACTGGTAACACCGCTCTTTTCCAACCCGCCTTTGCTTGTATCGGCGCAGTCGGAATGGTGCTATCCCTGCTACACCTGTTTCTACCTTAGGACAGTGTATGACGGCCACTGCAAGTTGTTCTCACAGATCAAACTAAGGAAGATCGGTATAGGTACGGGAAACTAGCTGGGTCGGTTTGCATGAGTCTCAGGGTAGCGATGCCTAAGAAAGCGTTTTTCTGAGAGTTGAGCCAATTGACGTTTATTCACCTGCTAATTCACCACACTGTTAAATTAATGTATTCTTAGCTTTAAGTTACAGCGTTATACTATCGGCTAGCTATGTCCCGGAGCGTGCAAGGGTCACGTCCGTTCAGTTCGGAATATTGTGAAAGTCTCTCTTTTTTTGGAATGGCTTGCGCACCCCACTCCGANAGAATCTAGAAATTTTCAACGTAAACACCGTATTGCACGTCCCAGACGATGAAATACGATATTATAGATCACGATACATTTCCAGTAATATCGAAACATAAGACTTTTGAAATTTAAATTACCGAGAATTAATTAGAAATAAATTTCATGGTCATCTATAATCATCAAAATACATAAGGGCTCAGAATGATCAGCGTCACTGGTTTTAGATGTGGAAACAGCATAATTCTAATGAACTCAAGCCGTGTTACATTAGATCTCAGTTGAGTTCTGCTTCCACAGAGCGGGACTGCGAAGTATGCTTGGCATGCTTATGTTGGTTCGAATATCGACTGCCGCTGTCCTGCGGTTCCACCAATGCGATTAATTGAATCCGCACTTTCATACATTAATAATTGCTTCGCATAGACAGAGGCTTTATGAGCATATTCCTTTGATTGACATGTGATATTACAACCGTCCAAAACGTTTCATTAATTGGATATAAGAGTTCATATGTGGCCTGTTCAAAAAGTTTAGGAACTTTTTACATAACTCAACAATTAGAAGGGTTAACAATGTCGGGTAAGTTGTGCTGCCTAGTGGGGTTCTTCCTAATTAACGTCCTTCTGTCGCATCATTCTGCTGTGATTCCTTAACCCCATAGAGCTACTTTTTCACGTGCGTGTAGATCGTGTCCTGCGATATTCGAGTTGGCTAATATTCATGAGCAACGAATTAACATTAAATTTTGGTATTTCTTTTTCATTCATTCATCAATAGCTCTACAGCCCTTTGTTGGCCCCTGGCCTCTTCTTCAGTTTCGTAATCTTTTTCCAGTGCTTGCCTGTAATCTGTCTTTGATTTTATGTTGTGTTTGTCCGTAATGTAAGTACTTTTATCTACACTATGATGTGTCTGTAATTGGCCTTGTAACTGATGACTTTGTACATAAATAATAAGGAATTAAATTAACTCTGAACGTACGTAGAATAATAGAGCTGAGTCATAATTTTTTCTGTATTTCCATTGTTTAAATACATTTAGGGCTCTGCTGCAGGTTGCGAAGTGAATAAATAACTCGACACGACCTTGAGCGTGCATCCACTGTTCACGCGTATCTGGTAAGTTTGAAGATTCATGATGATTCACGAAACTGCCCTGCAACCCACTGCTGTCACTGATGCAGACATCTGCCTTGTTGAGGAGCGCATCCTAGCTGACACGTGAGACCTGACTGGGATATTAACCGGTGTGTGGAAACAGTTATTCATGAGTAACTTGGGGTCATAAAGGGACGTTAAAGCAACTAGATGCAGAAGAAATGAACTGCCAAGAGTCGTGTTTGAACCAAATCATCAGCATTACTGATAAAATAACAGTTGCTGTACTGAAGGGGTACAATTTTGAGTAGATGTATACTCAAGGAATCAAGACGGCGTCACAGCATTTCAATCCATGTTGATTCGATTCTAACAGAACTTTTAAAATTCATCTTTCTGCGGGGAGAGTAATGAAGATTCCCCTCTGGGAATCATGGGGCTCATCAATGTACATCCCCCATGACGTGATAAAAACAACCCTCTGTTAATGAACCATGTGCAAGAAAGAATAGTAGGAAAAGTTTTACTGGGTCAGCGTTTTTCAATGCCAAAAACACAGGGCCCTAAAAATTAAGAACTCTGTTTGCGGAAGTTGACTGGGCGGCACTTCATAAGCTCAATATACACCACACTAAACTTCCGGAGAACTGCATCCCTTTGGGTTACTGCAGACGTCAATGGTGCGCCAAAAATTTGAACAAGATACGCAGTCTTAACTTTCTGCAAAGGTTGTGACAAATATTCATGCACTGGAATCACACAATTCATACAGCAATAGAAAAGGCTGGAATATTTTGACAGTGACTGTGAACAGAACAGAGGTCTTTATTGCTGTAACACCTGTACATGGCACACAGTAAAATACTGAAACTTATTAAGGATACGCACCAAGAAACACGGCATAACATTCTGAGTATGCCTATACTTGCTTGATTTAGTGGCTATAATATACAAACAGTTTCGACGGTATTAAATCAGGCCTACTCGTCAAGGGCGGGATTATCCGTTCTGGGCGCCTTCCAAAGGATAGCTGTAAGTGGAATTATCTCCCTGTGTATTTCAACAAGAGATATTTTCGATACGTACGACCTTTTTAGATGTCATTAGCGTGTAGATTAGTAGAAATTCACAAAAGTTGATTATTATTATTCTTAGTTACTTGGAGTCGGGCCGCACCATAGTTTAAGCGGTTAGTCGCTGGCTTCCCACCACGGCGTCCCTGGTTCGATCCCGGGTCTGGTCAAGTGGGATTTGTGGTGGACAAAGTGGAGCTGGGACAGGTTTTCTCCTAGTACTTCGGTTTCCCCTGCCAATCTTCATTCCACCAATTGCTCCACAGTCACCCTCACCTATCATCTGGGGCTGGTGCAATAGGCCAGAAGTGACCGCAGTACAAGGGACTTAGTCCCACCCACTAGCAATACAAATATAAATAAAAAGTACGAAGCATGAACGCCACATTCCACTCAGCCTTCCTTCCTCGTGAAGCCAATTTATACCCAGTATCTGTAATGACTCGGAGAAGTTCATGGAGGTAGGCCTAGGCCCACTGGGGCTGTAGTGCCAAGGAAAAAAAAATCTGTAATGACTACTGAGGCTACTGACTATGACGCAACTCACAGGAAGCCGAAGCAGATTTCTCAATGAATGTGAGAGTACACACACAGGGCGCTCAAAGAGGTGATAACGCAAGATATCATTTATTTTAAAACTAAGAACACTTCTCACATCTATCGAGTGTTATACACCACTCTAGATATCTGTATGTTAATACTCGTATTTGGCCTATAGACCTGATGCTGAGAGGTGACTATGTAAATATCAGCCGTTGCTAGGTGACGCCAGCATGCAACAATCAAGGTGCACTGCACTGCACTGTGTCACAACCCCCAAAAAACCATAATCTGAAGAGTTAATTCAGTTATTAATATTGTGTAATGAAACAAGAATAAAACACACAATTTGCAGAATACGTATTTCCTATATACGTGTTTTGTTGCTTGCATATCTCCTTGGCTTTGAACTTTATTTATTGTACTAGATAAAACTCTATTTCCACAAAGCTAAAGGCTATATAAAACGCACTGCATAGGCTTGTAACTCTGTTGACAAAGCTTACAAGAACAAATCCCCTACAATAACATAGTTTAACATAATATTGTTATAATGAATTAACCATTGTCACAGACCTTTCCAAAACCATCGTGCTTATGCATTGAAAAAATTTAAAATTTATCTCTCATGTTGCTTTAAATTTTCATCGTCCGTTAATCGGTCATAATTATTACATCCTCCTTTTCACAGGAAAAAAAAAAGAACAAAAAATTATGTGCCAGTAAGTATATTATTTTACGGAATGTACAAAAACTGTCAATTTGCCATTTCAATATTTACTGTGCCAATTATTATAAAGAGACATTATCCGTCCATTGAACTGGCAATGGAAAACATGAAAGCCGGACAGATCATATGTCCATTCCAACAAAGCGGGGATATGTGATGCATTCCTCCGAGCCGTGAAATCCGTTGGATTTTGTCCTGTGTCGCAGACAGCTTAGTGTTTAGTGGAGATTCCAACTGTTGATTGAGAGTGGCAAGTGATCTGTGGGGTAACAGTGGGATTTTTGTCGCGTTGTTGTGCAGAGATTAGCTTCATCATATTGGAGAGCTCTCACCGAGTGTGCGTTTGCTGTGCACCCAGTCCCATCCAGTCTGCTGAACTGCATTAATGAAATCTGTAGCAGTCGCTTAGTGTTCTATAGTGTATTATGTCATAATTCTAGTTTAACAATTCCACTGAATGCATACCTTCTTAACGAGCTAGTACTTGCTCAGATTGAAGCATTTTATGAAACCCGTAGGTTCATTGCAGTGCTTACAACAGCGGGTTACTAGTCCCTATCCTAAGCCAAGTGAATTCAGTCCACACCCATACATTCTAGTTCCTGTAAGATCAGTTTTGGTTTTGTCTTCCCATCTCCATCGAGTTCCATTTCCCCCCTTCGTCGCACCCTGTGTGATTTGGAGAGTCAACTCCCTCTTACTTCCTCTGTCACAGGTTCAAATTTGCAACTCACACTCAGTTCCCAATTATTTTCACTCAGTAGTCTTCCCGCAGCCGGCCACGGTAGCCGAGTGGTCTAAAGCATGTACTGTCTTCGCTCGCTTGGAAACCGGGATCGTGGGTTCGAATCCCATTCAGGGCATGGATGTTTAGTTTGTGTGTGTGCGTCTTTCTGTGTTTGTGTACAGATAGAGGCCTTGCGACGAGCTGATCACCCACCCAAGGAGTCCTACCGAATGTGTAAGATCTAGAAAAACCTAAGTGAATGGAAAAGTTCACGGAGGAAGACCTAGGCCCACTGGGGCTATAGTGCCAAGGGAAAAAAAAATCTTCCCGCAGGATGACAGACTACTCTTCACGCCCATGAAGGTAAGGTAAAATCGTCGCTGTGTTCAACTAATTAGACATTACGCCATGAAAGCTTATGGGGGAGTGGATGTATAAAACAAGCTCAGTGGCTTTAGTCCGCAAGAGAACTATACCAACCGAACGACCGCCGCTTCTCGGCGAAGTTAGTGCCAACTTTAGCGGATAGAGAGTGTCGCGTGGTCAGCGCAACGAATACCCAAGGCCGTTAATTTCGGTTTTCTACACCGGAGCCGCTACGTTCTCATTCAAGTAGCTCCTTAAAACCTCACGAGGCTGAGTGGACCCCGTTCCAGACCCACTACTTCTCAGAAAATCTGGTAGAGTCGGGAGTCGAACCCGGTACCTCTGGATCTGTAGCCAGAAACTGTGAACACTAGACCACACAGGCGGTCGCAGTGGATGCATAGATCCACATTTTCTTGACCCCGGCACTAGTTGGAGGAGTGTGGTCAGCTCAACGCCCCCGGCCGCTTTACTCCCGGTAAACATTGGATAGGAGACTGGGTGAACCCCAGAGCCGGTCTGTACGACGTGGAGAAGAGAAAACTCTTGGTCTTACCGGGACTCGAACTCCGACACCTAAGTCGTCTAGCTCGTAGCCAGTCACTATACTGACTGCGCTATGAGTGGACCCCTTTTCACACACATACACACACATACACACACAAATACATTTTTACTTTTCATATCACTTTAATTTCAAAATGCAATCTTGAATCCTAACTTGAAGAGTCACGACATGCGTCATGAAGTCTGTCATTCAGCCGTCTGCAGTTTCTTTAGACTTGACACCCAATTTCGAATTTATATCTTTAAAAGCTTTCCCGTATAAATCTGTATGACTGGTATCGAGTTCAGAATACAGATATCAGGAATAGATTCTCTTCTTTAAAAAATTTAATATTTCCCCAAATATAACGCGACTTTCCTTCTTCCAACACAGATACAGTGTACTGACAGACATAGGCTACCTGCGTCGCACACAAGACCATGAACATTTCAAATGAAGCAGGATCGGCATTAACTACTATCCAATATTAGCTAACAGTCATGGGGCGAAAAACGGTGACTCGTTTTTCATTCTGTATAAACGGAAAGTCATCAAAGGATTACTTTCTGGGTAATCCTTGTGGAAATTTACGTGAAAGCATGAGCTGTTACTATTCCTTACACTTGTAATGTGTCACCCTTCCCCACCGTAAATGGGGCACGCGGTAGCGTAGTTGGTTGTGCCATTATGTTACAAGCCGGAAGGTCATGGTTTCGATTTCCGATGGTCACTGGATTTATAAATTGAGCTAATTCTTCCAATCGCACTATGGTCCTGGGTTCTACTTAGCCTCTAACAGAAGGGAGTACCTGGAATCTTCCTGGGAGTAAAGGATGGTCGGAGCGTAAGGCTGACAATCCTACCGTCATCTGTGAGCCGACTGTCTAGAAAATGTGGGAACCTCGACCACTCACAGCCCAATGGGCTTCCACGGCCTGTTATAGGGATAGTTTTATCTTTAACTTTATCATAATAAATAATAACTTATCGGCAGTTTTCTTGGCCGAAAAGGAGAATTTTTAAGAACATGATACGTGTAGTTGCAAAGCAGGTCAACATTACTGCATTCACAAGAGCGAATTCAATCTATTTCATAATCTCACACTTCATCCATTTAAGGTAATTCTAGTATTACACGCCCTAGAAATAAAATCTGAAAATTAAGAATCAGAGTTACAACTATATCTGTTGATATTTCGTGAATCAATGTCACGTGTAAGGGAGGATGCGTGACTTGGAGACAGATTTTGGATTGAATGACTGGATTTATTGACACCTTAGGCACTCAACTCGGAACTACAGTCAGTTACGCCTACAGCGCTATCGTTGATTTCCACGCTTTGCAATTCAGCTTTACACGCACAACCACACATACGCACACACAAACACACACAAACACTAGTGTCCTTAGGCTTCGCTATCTGTATCCTGACAACGGACTTTTAGCAGTCTTGTCACTGCAGCACACACATTTTCTTCTTTGCACAGCCGAATTCCTTGCTGTTTATTCTCAATAATTCTGCTAACTGCCAACTCCAGAGATTCTCTCTGTTCAATTCCTCTTCCCCCAAGCTCATATTCCGATAGGCTGGCGTCTTGAAACTCACCTAACTCTTCTCAACTGAAATTTTCTTTATAACACCTCGACACGGACCACGCAGAAAACACAGCCTGTCTATTGTTAAAAAGCGTGTTTACAGCGCCGTTACATAGCAATAGAAGTTATTCGATTGTTGGTTGCGTATTTGTTGCCGCGGGAATATGTTTACCGAGCAGTTGACTAGCAATGGACGTCTCCTCTGGCTTCACTATTCCGACTTTCGGGCGTCATGTCACAATATACGATAGTCTAAGGCTTATTCGGATGACATAATTCTAGCATCAATGTTATAGATGTCATTCTAGTTATTAGCAGTTAGGGAATGAATCCCGAAGCGGCAGTGAAAGAGATGTATATGATTCAATAGGAATCGATCTCTCGGTCCTAGGCGAGAAAATGTACATATTTAATAGCATAGCCATCTATAAGGATTGCTTATTTCAAAGCCTTGATTACGTTATTGGAAGATCAAGTTCAGTAGGCCCACATTGTATTAATAAATGAGCAGTGAACTTGCTGGAGCAGGTTCCACCCCCGTTTTATTTTGACGCCTTTTGGAATGATATGCGGCAGCACATTAACATAAGGATATGTAACAAAACATACACTGCAAAATGGTGAGTGGATGGCCGTAATTTGGAAATAATAACTACTAGTGAAATTTATAAGTTGTTTGCTAATAGTTATTTATTTCGTGTTTGAAAGCTAAGTCACTCAAACACCTACCGGTACTTGTGGTCACGTTTTGACTGAAATAAATGTCTATATTGTTTAGTTCTGCAGATATGACCACTGTGCTACTCTGATGTCAAATGGAGAAAGGAGTGTGGTAATTTTTTGATAAAAGTCAGTTAATAAATGCAACGTTTGTCTAATGGTCAGAGTTCCTGGCTATACATCGAGGTCCCGGATTCGAATCCCGGTGCTACCAGATTTTTTGAGAAGTGGTGGGTCTGGAACGGGGTCCACTCATCCTCGTGAGGATAATTGAGAAGCTATTTCAAGTAAATAGCGGCTTCGGTCTAGAAAATCGAGATTAAAGGCCGTGGGGATCCGTTGCACTGACCACGCGACACCATCTATATGCTAAAGTTGACACTAACTTCGCCGACAAGCGGCGGTCACTCGGTCAGTATAGTTCGCTTGCGGACTACAGGCCAAGGATCTTATTTGCACAAAAACATTTCCTTCACAAAGTAGCATCGCTTAGTGCGTACAGTTATTTTATTACATTTAATATGTTACTATAAATGTGCTCTCTTTCCAAAACTGTTCATGTTATTCAAGTGATGTATTTTTAATGAAAATTATTTTTAAAAACTTCCATTTAAAACTTCGAAGAACTGTAATATTAGTAGACCACATGTTCTGTTTCGCTTATAAGTCTATCACGTCAAGCAAGGGAGCTAATATTCATTACATTCAAGCCTTTCTAGTGGGCAGCGAGTGTCTGAAACAAAACGTGACATGAAATATATACACTTAAGCTGAAATTTTATCCTTCAGAGTCTACAATAGGGTTTATCTACTTTCTATACACTTCAACGAAACACGTCAGTCTCCATATCAAGAAGCGGTTAATATCCCCCATCCTCATTTCTATCAAAATAATAGTTGGGGGGGGGGAGCAAGGCTGGAAATGAGGGCTAATAAAGTCCATTCATCCGAAGCAGATGGGTGGGCTGCATACGTGCGTATCGACGGATGGTAAGGGCAGACAATGCGCATTGCTGCGACACGCACCTACAATCCAACCATTTTTTGTGTGTAACTCTCTTTTGGCTTTGCATATGTTACGCCCAGTTTTCACTGCGGGGGGAAAAACCAGGTCCGAAAAAATGTGCATTAAATGTAACCTTACAAAGACCGAGTGTGTAACGTAATTTACTTTTTCATTCCATTTTCTCTTATAGAACGGAATCAAGTCAGATAAGCATGAAGAGGAAATTACTTGGCAGAGGAAAATGTTCGCGACATTTATTTGTGCAGATATTCTCCGTTGTCTTAATCGTCGCAGTTTTATCAATCCAGCCATGGGAACTTGTTATATTACGGATTTATGTAAAGACATAATTCTGTAACAAGTATATTTGACTTTACACTGAAGGTGATATGCAATTTCAATACGATTAATGGACATACGAATTGCCGGTAGCACAATCCACAGTTTTTTTTAAATATTCCGTATTCTTTTAGTGAAATATTCTGGAGTATATTTTTACCTTATTTCCTGTTTATTACGCCTGGAAGAATATGGTAACTCATTATATCAGAGAAACAACATTTATAAAGACTTCATGATGATTTATAATATTAAATAAATTTCAAAGGCATTTCTAGCGATTGGTAAATCGTAAGAATTACTGTAAATAATAAACAGATTTTTGTTTTATTTTACATTTGTCCTTTTATTTTACTTTAAGAGAAGATAAATGCAAATAGACTGTACAAGTTTGTGACGATAGTATATTGGTACGGGTAAAGTGTTTCTGAACATTATCCATCGCCCTGTTTTTGCTTAAGTCATACAAAGTTTCGGAAACTGGATTCATACTCCATCATCAGGTGGAACCTATTTAGTTGGGCCCAACTGAGAGAGTATTTCCGGACCTAAATTTCTAAGCTTCGCTTATGTACCAGGTCCATTCTCATTAAGTAAATAATACCTAAAGGTTTGTGACGATGGTATATTAATACAATTATTGTGTTTCTGGACATTATCCATCGTCCTTATTTTTATTTAACACTAAAAACTTTTCGGCGACTAGATACCTCCTCCGTTTTCAGGTAGAACGTACTCAGTTGGGTGCAATCAATAGAGTTAGTCCGCTATCTCCGGACGAAGTTAGAGATACGCAAATCTAGCGTTCAATAAATATTCCTGATAACTTTCATCACGTAAATAAGGAAAGTAATACGCATGTTACACGATAATCTTAAACCATTAAAATAATTAAACAGCAAGAAGGCCTAAGAACAGCGTCGGAGGTGCAAATGAAGAGGAATGTTTGTGATTGCGCGTGTTTGTTGCTTTCCTAGTTATACGTAAACAATACACTGCATATCGATCAGACGGCTGATGGGTTATTGGATGACTGGAGGAGGGACAGCAATTCTGAGGCACCATGCATAATATTGCACTACTATTTCCTCGAAAAACCAGGTCGTATTTCAGTACAGTGCAAGATAAACCGTCAGAATAATTAGGTTTCTGAACTTTGTCCATCGTTCGGTATTCTAAAAAATTCCGGACGATGGACAAAGTCCAAAAACCCAATAATTCTGAGTGTTACGATCGTCAGAATCCTTTACAATCTTCGAGACAAACCCGTATATATTTATAAGTATTTATAACGTTCATTCAAAAAAATTTCTTGACCTGATAAGCCAAAAGTCACATTTAGGACCTTATGAAATGTTATCCTTAAAATAAATGAAAGTGAATTGAAGTAACTTAAGGTAATTTTCGTATATAAGAAACATTTTACTTCAAGGTTCATCAAAATTTATTAAAGTCTCAAATAACATATGGTAATATTTGATGGACCCATATATATAAGAAATGTGACGCTCAAAATAGGTCAAAATAAGTAAAATTAACGTTATGCGACGAAATGTGGTACAATTTTGTCATACCGAGTCAGTCGGTCAAGTAAATTGCTGTTGTTATTATCGGAGTGGTTTCCGAAACCTTTTCTTTCAAAGTACAATTAAGAATTCGATCCCCGTCTCCAATAAAACACTCACTTCTATTAATAATATTATTATGTCACTGATTAGGGCGAGAACAGCAAAAAGAGAACCATTAGTACTTGTACTCATTGAGAGTGAAACGAGTTGCCGAATAGCGAGTAACGTGGCCCATGTTGTGATCAATGTGTTTCACATAGTTTAGTAATACCTTATATTAACTAAATACTAAACTCCATTGTCTTAGTCCGCAAGCGAACTATACCGACCGAGCGACCGCCGCTTTTCAGCGAAGTTAGTGCCAACTTTTGCGGGTAAAGGGTGCCGAGTTGTCAGATCAACGGATCCCCACAGCCGTTAAACTCGAATTTCTAGACAAATAATATCTTATATATCAATATATTTTATTTACATACATTCAGCTTCATATGTAACATAATAATGCCCAGTTGGAGAATGATAATGCACAGATAAGGCAAACATAAAATAACATTAGAAAAAAGGAAAATTCTCAGTTTCTTTAAGACTGTTTCTTCGTAGGCGTGGACCGTAATTCCTTTCATTCGCAATTCTCACTTAGATCCCATAAAGCGAATATATGGAAGCTTCAAACTTGCATCCTTCAATCTGCACTGTTTCAGTTGGAGAGTCTGAATTTCTGACACAGGTGTTTCGCAACACTAAATTATGTTGCATCAGGGATTATTTCAGTTTTACCCGTAAGCGGAAACCACACGTAACCTTTCCCGCTGTTTGGAAATTTTGTATCATGTAGGACGGATAGAAAGATTCTTGGCTCCACTTGTAGAGAATGTACACCCCTGTGCTGTGCAACAGTATTGAGATCGATTGTACTTATTTTCGAAAACTGTACAAAACTTTGGCCACTACTGCATAATTTAAGATAAGATACAGATAGAACATACGACTGCGGACAAAGGTTCAGGGCATGTACACCCCTGTACTCACCTTTCCGTATAATCTCCCTCAGATCGAGCTATGCCGGCCATCTCGCTGAAGACAAAGATCCGAGAAGATCCACGATACCACTTGATGCTGTGTAGGTCTCCACACTTCTCTGTATCCACATCGCAAGGGAGAAAGATTGTCTCTCCCACAAGACCGGACAAATCACGCTGCGACAGACCTGAAAGATACAAGAGAACAGCCATTTTCACACGGTTCCTCCATCGTACTCGTATATCATGGTCGTATACGTCCATGTTCAGGAGCGCGGAAGTTGCAATAAAACTGTACTGCGGTAACTTAATGACTGTACAGTAAATTCATGACCTCACGTAAACAATATGAACGACAGCCTCCCTAATAAAAGTAGCTTTCATGTAACCAGTGAGAGATCATGGAGCACACACTGAAAGGATTTTATGAAACAGTGCAGTGAAGACCTAGCACATAGAAACATATTAATCATATTCGACAAGTCAATGTCGCAGGCCTAAAAGGCTTTTATGTTTACCTTGTAACATAAGTACAAAGTAAAACGAAAATAGTATGCCATGAAAAGTAGAAAATTACACCAAATAAAAAGAAGCCCTTATTATGGTTATTGTTCACACGAACAATATTGTGGCATATTGAACTCTTGCTAGGCAACGACAGCGAAGCAAACAAAAAGAGAATGGCCGTTGTTAGGCAGCGGCTCGCGCGCAACAATGGAAGTACTGGTGGAAGCATTGTTTTATATGTGGTCCGCTCCGACGCTATATGATTCGACCGACCGAGTTCAGTTCAGTTAACGCAGAGCAGTGCAATGAGTAAAGCTAGCTGATTGGTGAGTTAGAGCAGTGTTTCTCAACCGCAGAGCCGAGGCCCGGTATCGGGCTCTCGTCTTATTAAAAAAAAAATACCGGGCCGCGGTCTCACAGAGATTGAGAACCACTGAGTTAGTGGACTGCTGTGAGCTGTTGCTGTTAGGAGCTGGTAGCTGAGGCACGGGCATAGCTAGGGAACCAATAGTAAGAGGAACTCCTGCCGTTGGGTGCCGTTACCAGGCAACTGGTCAACACACAGCAGACTGAGAAGAATTAGTGCGTACTGTAGTAAGTTTGTAGAGAGAGTGACTTAGCAATAGCGCTATATTTACAATCTGTAAGTAGTAAATACAGCCAATTATCAATCCAAACCCCGTCTATAGTCACTCCAACATGTGACAATACTATATTTATATTACTGCTATATTTAACTTTGGTTATGGATGTTTCGACACCGATCAGCCATTATCAGGCCATTACAATAGGTGCAAGTGGGGGAAAAATTAATAATAAGCAAGATATTAAATTTGGAAAATATATTCAACTACATATTAAAACACATGACCTATTATAACCTCGGTAATTCGAACTCTCAGTAATATGAACTGACTTACAGTAAAAAAAAAAAACAACTGAAAAATGCACACTGAATATGATTATTTTATTTACTTGAAGTAAAAATTAATTTTTGTGAGGCATGATGTTATGACGTAATGTATTGGCTCTCTGGATGTTGAGAGATATAACCCAGTTACCACTTGCCCCGAACCAGGTTTGTAGTCGAACTTCCGCGGGTTCCGGTCGTTGTTGGTATATAAAATATACATTTTTTTTCGAATACACTTTACCAACAAATTTGAAATATTTATTTTAAATCCACTAATCCGAACGGTTCAGTACTCCGAAACGCAGTGCTTTAGTCAGTTCAGATTATAATTTTAAACTGTAGCTATATTAATAACTGAGTCCTACAAATTATAATAATAAAACATAATAAAAGACAAGTAACTGTTAGTGTGACGGACCAAAATGAAACAAATAAAACATAAATTCATATTTTTCACTTGAAAATACATATGCCTCATATTTGTTATATACAACATGTTTTATCTGTTTACTGCGCTTATATGAAATGACGTAAGGTTCTGCTGTGGTCTCGGATGACTTGTCTCCAGGAGTGTTGGATCCTGACAAGTGTAGCCACACTTCTATTGGTCGTCACCTGGCACCGCTCTCTGCGGTTTCTATGGTCTAGTATGACGTCAATATTGGACTGTAAACGTCACTACAGGTATCGTTTAAATGTGTGTTCTTTCTTGCATTTTCATAAATGTATCGTTGTAACATATATCCAAATTTACGTTTTTTATTATATAAGACTTTCATTATGTAGTTCACGAATTAGGGAGATAGGTTATTGGTGGGAAAGACAGAAGGAAAGAGACCACTAGGAAGGACAAGAAGTAAGTGGGTCGATAATATTAAAATGGATCTTAGAGAGAATGAGATGGTACGGACTGGATTCACCTGACTCAGGATAGGAACCAGTGGAGGACTCTCGTGAACATGATAATAAACATTTGCTGCACAAATGACAGCTTCTCATGAAGGGCTCAGCTCCATGTAGTTAGTTAGTTAGTTAGTTAGTTCATTATGTCATGGAGCTTAACACAGGAATGCCTAGTTCTTAATACTTGGTTTGTGTATTACAGATCAATTTTCTTTTCTTAATAGCACCTTATATGTTCTGTATACGTATTTACGAAGTTGCCTTCAGCTGGACGGTCATTCACTTCATTAAAATATAAATATTTCATTTTACATACATTACGTTTCTTCATTCTGTTTTCATTCATATTAATTATTATCGATTGCACATTTTCTCGAAAAGTTATCGGTACTTTTACGGTTGTATTCATGAATAATTCCATAATTTACCTGGTTGCTTGCCCCTTATTTGTAAAAATGGCTCAAATGTGTTCTGCCTCTGGGTTTATAAATTTCTTAGAGTACTAATAGTTTGTATTTACATTCCATTATCTATGTTGCTGTAATTTTGATAGCTCTAATTACAACACAACAGTACTTTGCAATTGAAATTAATGAAATGAAGCACTCCATGTTCGTCTCTTGAATACGATGAGGCGATATCGAGGTATTGCATACATTAGTCCTTCCTTCCTGCATATCAGGTAAGGTGTATGCGACAACGCATATGCTAACAGATCAAGGGAACAGCGGTAATGGTTGCAGTGCAAAGCCCATGTAGTGCACTGTCTCTCTGCTGAGGAAATTCTGTGGATGAGACAGACTGGATGATAATGATATGTATAGTATATGTTTCGTAGAAAATGTAATTAAACGAATTTGTTATTTTTACGTAAGTTTCAAGATGCAGCACCGATTCATTTTGTTACGTTGCACGATAATATGAATAAATAATACATTTGAGCCGAACATAGCCATACGCAAAACACGAACAATAGAGACCATAACGACACTCAAGACCGTAATGTTAAAATGCAAGAATATTTTAGAAAAATAACATTTCAGCTTTTATTTCATTTAGGCGCCGTGTACTCCTCTCAAAAATTCTACATTTCTACCAAATATGTCCATACCTCGTATCTTATATTATTTTTTTGAATTCATTTACCCCTTGAGTGCAAGTACATCAAGAAATAGCATACTTTCTGCTGTATTTATTTATTGTTTACTTATTAACATTATCAGTGTAATAAACAGGGTCGATTACAGAGATGAATGAGAAGTTAATTAGTATTTAATAAATTGGAAAGGATGTGAAAGAAGGGGTCGTGGCCAGATTTCAGGTACTATCCCAATATTCGCCTGCAGTAACAAACAAACCACGAAAAACATTAATCAGGATAGCCTGTAATAGGATGGGGTTTAGAGCCCAGGACTTTCCGAATAGGAAGCATGAACGTCACTCTTCAGGTCACAATGTTCGGTTTAATAGATGCAGAATAACAGCTCCTGTAACGTGAATATAATACGCGCTTCTTTGAGGCTTCACGTCAGACGTATAGAAGGTCAGTTTTCTAGCCGCAAGCTAAGTAAAGATTTTACATAACGAAAACTGTATTAAACATAATACTGCACATTATATACGTATATACATGTATATATTAAAGCTGAATCCCTTGTCTTCTCTTGTCAAACATGAAGTCCAAAATAAAATTATCATCATCATCATCGGCCCATCACAATGGTAACGCGGTCTAGCGAAGGAAATGTCTTCTCCCGCTCAAACAATGTGATCGTGGGTTCGAATATCACTCGAGACACGGATGTCTGCCCGCGTTTCTTCTGTACTTTTATCACACTGTGCAGGCAGTGTCCTTGCGACAGGGCTAATCATCCACCCAAAGAGTATTACCAAGTGTATATGACATCCATCTAAGTCATGCACTGTCTTCGCTAGCTCGGAAGCCGGGATCGTGGGTTCGAACCCCACTCAGGATGTTTGTGTGCGTTTTTCTGTGTTTGTCTATAGGTAGAGGCCTTGCGACGAGCTGATCACTCGCCCAAGGAGTCCTACCGAATGTGTAAGATCTAGAAAAACCGAAGTGAACGGAGAAGTTCATGGTGGTAGGCCTAGGCCCACTGGGGCTGTAGTGCCAAGAAAAAAAAATATGACATCCATAATTCCATATTAATTCTGACAAGAAAGGACCAGATTGCCTGACGCGAAAAGCAGACGAAGAAGATAAATTTATAGGGAATAACACATATTGAGATTACTTGAGAAGTATACAGAGTAGTTGAACCTATGACGGAGTCAGTAAAAGGAGATTGTTATTAGGGCGGTCAATTGAGACAAAAGCAGACGAGGAATGTAACAATTTCTTTATTAAAACCGTAAAAAAAGCTATATTAAGGTCAGTGTCAAGTTTGGCTCTGCTACAAGTTTCGGCTACCAAAAGCCATCATCAGGCAAATACGTGGCCAACATTTATACACCACTGAACTGCAGTACTAGTAAAATTGGATACAATAATATTGATTATATTAAAATACTAGGCGTAAAAGTACAATAAATTGGACTATATAAAACGAAAATTATAGCACAAAACAAGATTAAAATTCTTCAAGTGATGCTTTACATCATCGAATCAATCGTTGGTTTTTGTGATTTTGTTGTATTTCCAAGATCAAATTGGAGTATTCTATATTTTGTGTATATATAATAAACTGTTCTGGAGGCTCGTGATGTTGATGTAGTAATATTAACGTTAATTATTTAATTATTTACATTCCCTACAGAACGAACAATACTTTGTAAGATGAGGCACCGACTCCCAGAGCCGTGAGAGCGTAAAATATGGTCATGAATCCGGCGGGACCTGAATGGAGAATGACTGCGCTGGTGAGGGCCAGCAGCAATTTACCCATCACCCGTGAAGCAAGTCTGACTTGAGTTGCATTGTTAGTAAAGTCTAGTGAAGAAACAGAGGACTGCACGTGTTTCGCAGGTGCAGTGGTCTCCATTATGTGTAAATAAGCGAAAATGCTATAATTATTCGCAGCTATGAGTTATAAGCGTCCAATTATCAATCCCAAACTCCATCTCTTTTCAATACCACGTGATAATATAAATATATTTCCATGACATACCCCACTACTCCATTAGCGAATAGTGGATATCAAAATGAGACCTTTCGCTATCAGGAGGCTACAACGTTCTCTCATTCCATTAAAACAAATTTAGAACACAGCTTAAACACAGTTATTTGTTCTGTCGCTGGGCAGATGCCCGTCTAAACTGATCAATACGGTGTAAACAATAGAG
Organism: Cryptotermes secundus; assembly: GCF_002891405.2. Lineage (NCBI taxonomy): Eukaryota > Metazoa > Arthropoda > Insecta > Blattodea > Kalotermitidae > Cryptotermes > Cryptotermes secundus. The sequence goes on along the minus strand of NW_019724587.1, from coordinate 1,173,360 downwards.
CCATGTGATTAATTGAGCGATTTCATTAGCTGTGCTGTCCTGCATTACAATTTATTTTGTACTTGCTTCTCAGATAGGTATTTATCTGTGTTGCTCTTTACTCAGTATGGCGTTTAAAGTTCTACAGCTATGTCTACATTGACTCAATAGCCTGAATTCAGATAGATGTATCTACCAATCTGATTTTATGTCAGAACACTAAAGTATGTGGTTAAGCAAGATGAACTTTTGATTGAGACAATTATTCCCAAATGTAATCCGGAAGAATAGAGGGGTTAACTCAAAATACAAATGTAAGGTAAAATTATCCCTATAAGAGGCCGTGGAAACCCGCAGGTTTCTGAGATGTCGGGGCTCCCACATTTTCTAGACCAGTGTTCCGCAACCGGTGTGCCGCGGTACACTGGTGTGCCGTCACAAGGTGAAAGGTGTGACGCGAACTTTTACCTATTGTAAGAAATTAATTGTCGAATTTTATTCGTTCTATTTTATCCCAGTTACCGTGTTTCATATGCTTGTATTTTATTCTCAGCCACTGTACTGATTAAATAAGATGATGCCATGATTTTTTATGTACAGTAATGTTGTATTCTAAGAAATTAAACGTAAATTATTTACTCACAGTTGTTGTTATATCATAGTTTACATTATTGATCTATTTTTATTTTTCCCGCATCTACGCGGCTTCTTTGATATGCTTGCCGCATGTTCTGTGTACGTCCTTTCCCTAAAACTGCGGGGATTAGCATGGGTTTTCTTGTCTTTTATAACGCTGTTTTGGTATTTGCCCCTGTTTGTTAGAAGTTAGAGCTTCTTCAAATTCATGACTTTCTTCCTGTAACGATGTACCCAACGATTGTTGGACTTTATTTATAATTATAAATATTTCAAAAATAAATCGGTATATGTGTCACATCTTCCGTTTGAAGAGTAGAGATCCCGCGTTTTACAATTGTTTCAGTTCTATCACAGCTGTGCTCTGAAGTAGTTCGAAAATTGTGGTTGCTAGTTAGTCTTGCTATTTGCTATTACTATTAGACTACTTTAATTTTTCAAGATGGATAAATCCTTATACGGAGTGTTTCGTCCACGAGTGCAAGTAGTGAAAGCACTGAGCCCGAAAAAAAAATTAGTACACGGGCAGTATAGTGATAATTACTTATCTTACGGTTTTTTTTGGTGTGGTGATAAAACGTGCCCAATCCTCGAGTGTATCGTTTGTGGTGAAAACTTAGTAATGCTGCTATGGTTCCCAGTAAAGTGTAACAACATTTGTCAACAAAACATTCTTCACTAACAGGCAAAGGTGTCAGTTACTTTCGTTGCTTGTTGGAACAAAACAAAAAACAAGAGAACGTTAATGACTGCGACACTACTTGTTTCAGAAAAAGTACAGGAAGCAAGTTATAAGGTAGCCGAAATTATCGTAAAGACCAAAAAGCCACACACAATAGCCGAAACGTTGTTAATGCCTGCTTGTAAAGATGTGGTGAAAATAGTCCTGGGTTCAGAAGCTGCTAGTGAAATTTCAACAACTCCTCTCTCTGCCGACACAATCAGTTGCCGAGTTATTGGCATGTCCAGTGATATTGAAGCCATTATGAAGGAGAAAATCAACAGAAGTCAGAACGACGAGTCCACCGATATTAGCGGCCACGCACAACTTCTTGCTTACATTCGATACAGCGATGGAGATGTAATTGCAAGAAATTCTTTTTTTTTTTTGTGCAAACAATTTCCCGAGTGAGCCACCGGTGAAGAAGTATTTCGTGTCACTAATGAATATGTCTTACATAACGAATTAAAATGGAAGGATTGCGTTAGTGTTTGTACATACAGAGTCGCTTCTATGACAGGCCGTGTTAAAGATTTGTGGCTAAAGCAAGCAAAGTAAATCCTAACATACGATGCGATCATTTTCTCATTCACCGCGAAGCCATTGCTGCTAAGTCTTTGCCATCTTCTCTGAAAGTTGCGCTGGATGAAGTAGTAAAAGTCGTGAACCTCATCAAATTGCGGCCCCTAAATTCGCGGCTTTTTTCCGTTTTGTGTCAGGAAATGGAATCAGAACACACTACACTCCTACTACATACAGAAGTACGGTGGTTATCACAAGGAAAAGTGTTAATGCAAATATTTGAACGTGCATTTTTGACTGTTGAGGGGCATGAGTAGGCGGATTTATTTGTAGATGATGACTGGATATGTAAGTTGGCATATCTTTCCGATATTTTTGTACACTTGAATGAGCTGAACAGAAGATGCAAGGTAGGAACGAAAGTATTCTAATATGGATAAGGTACAAGGCTTTGTAAATAAGCTGAATTTGTGGATACAGAGAATTTCAGATGGGTCATTTGAGTTGTTCCCGACTGTATGGCCACTTGCTGACGGCAATAAAGTGGTGATGGACACAATTAAAGAACATTTAGAAATGCTGCAGCAGAAATTCAATAAGTATTTTGGAGAGAGTGTACAAGATTTCGACTGGGTTCGTGATCCATTCGTTGCGAATTCAGAACATCTTCCGATTAATATACAAGAGGAACTCGCAGATTTAAAAGCAGACAGAACATTGAAACTAAAACTTCTCGAAGTGCTTTTCGATACGTTTTGGTTGGCAATAAGGAGTGAATACCCGGCTATCTCCGAGATGGCAGTTAATGTGTTATTGCCATTTTCAACTACATATTTGTGTGAACTGGGCTTCTCGACGTTAACTGAAATTAAGACATCAAAGAGGGAGCGGCTCAAATCCATCGATGAAGAAATGAGACTTGCGTTGTCAACGATTCCACCACGGATCAGTCGCCTGTGTGCAGCTACGCAGGCGCAAGTATCACATTGAAGGAATGAGTAGAATTATTTACTTTAATAGTAATAGAAGTGTATTATCTACACTCTACAGTGAATTAAAGTCCATTAATTGTTAATAAACGCACGAGTAGATTTCTGTTTAATGATAATAAAATAATAATATAATAAAATTATAGTAATAAGTTGATCAGGTTACGTATTTATATTAATTGTCTGATATCATGCGTTTTTCAGGGGAATAACATTTTGGTGTGCCGTGTTGAGTAATGGATACTTCATGGTGTGCCGTGAGTAGAAAAGGGTTGCAGAACACTGGNTTACCCCCAGCAAGATTCCTGGTACTCATTTCTATTAGAGGGTGAGCCGACCCCAGGACCATAGTGCGGCTGGAATGATTAGGTAAACTGAACATATCCACCTCATCGGGGCTCGACCCAGTGAACTTCCGGCTTGTAGCATAGTGCCTCAATCAACTACGCTACTCATTCCCCATATATAAGGAGTGTAAACAGACAAATATCCGAGTTAGCATTCTCAATGCATTTCTTACTTAACCCTTTAAAACCCTTTTGCTTCTGTATACACCACCTGCTTCAGCATTAAAATAAACATATTTCTGCTGAAACAACAGGAAAAAAAGCACAAATTTCTTCTAAGTAGCACTGATTTAATGGTCTCTTAAATAGGTTAAATCCGTTCTCTTTGCGTTAGAAGCAGATTTCTAAATTACCTGGATGGAATTCGTGCTTCAAAGTGTTAAATTATTCTGGAATATTTCTTTCCATCTATTTTACAGAGTGACTTCATATAATTATGATGACGTTTAATTCAATTTTCTATCGGGCAACGCAACAGATATTCAACAAAGTTGCCCGTAGACAAAGGCATAAAGTATCTCAGAAATTAAATAATTTAATGCCTGAAATCAGTGCCAATTTCATCTTCGAAAAATAACACGATTTTAACGAAACTGAAAATTCGGAAATAATAAATAAAACATTATCTTCAAAAGAAATTAGTACATGCTGCTGAAACAGAGATGTCATCCCCTGTCCATTATTGCATTGCCGCCTGTTGCTTCACATATGTTCATGGATGACGTAACAATTAGGTCAATGCTTTCCCGATCTTGATTATTGCTTGTTACTTCTGAATGAAAATTAGCACAGGCGATTGGTTACTGGCCAGTTCTGAAAATACAGAGGAGTTTCTATGTTGATAAATACTGAACGTTTACATAGTTCATTGTTTGCTGAATAATATTATTCGAGATTATCTAAGCGAATGGCTATCAGCAAAGCTGCAAGGTACGCTCAATATTCGCTCACATACACGGAAATTATGCATTTATACTGCATATGGTACCTATTGCCAGGTTACAAAGAATCGTTTTTGTCATACTAGTATTCGTAGTTACTGTGGAGAGGACTGTCATACTAGGTCTCCCATTTACTACTCAGGGACAGAACTATCGAACTAGATTCCCTGTTTATTTATCACGGAGCGCCCTTTCTGCCATAAGTAGCTCTCTACATAGTTCTCAGAGAGAGGGCTTTGTGTCATAATTGGCTGCACAGTTGGCGGCTTCTTAAGAAGGGATCAGCTCCATGAAGTTAGTTAGTTAGTTAGTTAGTCAGTTATACTGTCCCCAAGTGTGTAGTTACAGCACGTAGTTTTTAACCACTAAATTGTTTGTAAGCCCATGTGTTGTCCAGCGGTAGGTTTAAAAATACAAGATTCCTATCACATTTTGTATTTACCACTCAGATATTGGCAATGAATATTACCATTTAATTATGCGTGCAATAATTCTAAACTGAGGCCCTGAGGCCCCTAATCCCTCTGAACGCTTTCCATTTCCTCTTGTGGCTGATCTTCATCTCTGAATTGCACACTTCAATCCTACAATTCAGTTCCGCCTTACAGGAATTTTGGGGGTTGCTGTCGTGCCAAGGATATAAAATTGGCACTCTCATATATAATCGGCAAATATTATACAGATGAACAGTTCGCTAATACAGTATATTCACATAAGTTAAATTCATTTGCAATATACTCGTCTTTGAGTGAGAAGACGGCGCGTTCGAAAAGTGAGAAATGTCAGAGTATTACTGCTTTTGAAGGAGTTTTCTTTACTCCATTCTCGCGGGAAAACAGATTTGCATACATTGATACGACCTGCCTTTGGTTTTTCTAAAACTCATCCGTTCTGTAACCGTTCCCCATGGCTGTCTTTTCCGCTCCACGCATCGGAGAAAAACTCGTTGAAAATAAACTGCTTTTTATTCTGAATAGATGCCAAAAATTGCGTCAGTAAATATAAGCACTCCAGGGCCTCGAGGACATCCATATTCAGCGATGGAGCTCTGCTTCATGGAAAACAGAAGAAAAAATCTGAAAACACTAAAAGAAATGGGTTGAAGATGCGTCACATTTGAGAACTCGAAATGGCGGATGTTCTTTAAAATATGAATACATTAAAGGAAAATGAAATCTCCATCAGATAGTTAAGGTTATAATAAAAATGAGAATAAATCAGGGCTTAAGGTCTTCTAAAAGACGTTGAAACATTTGTTGACCTAGATGGAAATATTCGTACAAGTTCAGAAACATTTTGACTTCACATTAGGAATACAGATGCCGTTTTAATTAGTGACCCGTGATGTTCTTAGGGCAATAAGATGACATGGAAAAGCAGTAGACTTGTACATTAGAGAATTGTCTTAGATATAACAGTGCTGTAAAAATGTAAGAATTCCTTTACCTTAACTATGAAAGAAGTTCACGCTTACACCGAAACAAGAAAGCCCTTTCCTGGAAAAAAGTTATTTCTATTCGGATAAAAAATTAAAACATATAAAGAACTTATGTATATTACTTAAAACATATAAATAACTTATGTATATTTCTGTAAGAGAATTTCAGAGCTGATAACGTGTGCGCTAATATATGTCTCGAAGAATTTGATATTTTACATGGTAATAATCGGTTTAAACTTCGGCCGTATAAAGCAGAAGCTTAAGGAGCGATAACAAATTTTAATGTGTCCTTGCATGCCAGAGACACTCTGGGTTTTCTTCTTCACTTGCCGAAACAGGAGGAACAAGGATTGAGGGTGTTTGAGAACAGGGTGCTGAGGAGAATATTTGGACCGAAGAGAGATGAAGTGACAGGAAGTTGGAGAAAACTGCATAATGAGTAGCTTCAAAACTTGTACTCTTCTCCAAGTATAATTAGAATGATCAAGTCAAGGAGGATGAGGGGGTCAGGTCATGTAGCACGAATGGGGGAGAAGAGGAATGCATATAGGATATTGGTGGGAAAGCCAGAATGAAAGAGACCACTGGGATGACCAAGGAGTAGGTGGGTGGACAATAAAAAATGGAAATGGGAAATTCTTGAGAAGCTGCAGATTTGGCTTCTGCTCAAGAAGGGCTGAGCTCCATAAGTAAGTTATAAAACTTAACAAGACGAATATTCAATTAATTGTAGAACCAATGATAGGACCACCGCACCTTCTCACATTACGTACAAAAGCACGAAGCCTAAAGAAAAGTTCTATGTTGTTTTAAATCTTGGCTCTAAAATCAGATTGCTGTTAGGCGTGCAGGGACATTTCCTTATGGCCCAGGCAACTAATCAGCAGTATTATTGCGCAAGGGACTACGGCAATTGTTCTTAAATGGTGGGTCGCGACCATTATAGTCGTCGAGAAGGATGTTGTAGAAGTCCACATAAGTAATAAAGTAAAAATGTATAAGAAAGTAATGACATGTCGAAATTCGACTTGCGCGTTGCTTAGTTTGAAAAAAAGAGGCCGCGGACAGTGGCACACAACTGATGGCTAGAGAGGGAAGTTTCAGAAGCATATGGCTACCGCTTTCCAGTCACACGTCCACAATTAAAACCGTCACTCACTCACTCACTCACTCATGGAGCTAAGCCCTTCTTCAGAAGCCACCAATCCTACTGCTACTTAAGAAATTCCCAGGATTTTATGGAACTCGAAGGTTCATTAATATGTTCACAAGAGCCCTCCACTGATTCCTATCCTGAGCCAGATCAATACAATCTATACCATCCCATCCTACCTCTCTAAGATCCCTTTTAATATTGTCCACTCACCTATGCCTTGGTCTTGCCAGAGGTCTACTTACTTCTGGCTTTCCCGCCAATAGCCTATACCATTCGTCTTCTCCCCCGTTCACAATTAAAACCTAGGATTTCAATTCTAAGAAATTTATTTTAATAATTTTTAGTGCTAAAAAATTTGGTATATGTAGTAATAATTTATGTAAATCTCACCAAATATCTATCAAAATTAATATACACAAATAGTTTTTAAAATTATAAGTACTGAGATTTGTAGAATGATATGCTGATGATATGCATGTTCAGACTGTGATCTTCATGACGCCGTGTAGTATTGCAGGCGAACACCAAAATTTCGGAGGGACATACTGCTTCACCTTCAGGGCCGAAGTTGGTGCCCACCTACAGTACTACACGGTGGAGCAGTTTAGGAGACTACAAGCCAAGCATTAACCGCGTGAAGTCCTGAAGACCCATATGGAAGCTGTGTATTATTTTATTTGTTACTAGAGCAGTGGTGATTACATTATTAACTGCTGGCAAGCAGAATTATTATTTAATTAATATACTTCTGGATACCCTTCAATGGCTCCACAAAACACATAATATTATTGTATCATCTGTATTGAATTAAACTCATATGGAGCGTTGAGACCACAGACATGTGACAGAACTGTAGATGAAGCGTGTTTAGAATACATTAACACCTCAGTTTAGACCACAGCAAAAATACTGAATTTAAAATAAACATACATATATTGCATGAGTGCATTTCTGTTACATATGAGAAGGTATACAGGGAGTAACACAGCTCAACGGCAAAACTTCAGGAACGGACTCCTCATATAGAGAGAAGAAAATAAGTTTATGATAATATGGCTCCGGAAATGCATATAATTACAGAGTAGTAATTTTGTCTGCACGCCACTGAAAAGAATTGGCAGAGGATTTTTTTTTTCACGAAGTAATCACAGGTGACGTCATGATAATCATAGAGCTATCCTCCCAGTGAAAGGCCGACCCACCGATATAAAGCACTCATGTCGCCAATTCTTTTAAGTGGCGTGCAGACAAAATTACTACTCTGTAATTATATGCATTTCCGGACCCATGTTATCATAAACTTTTTTCTTCTCTCTATATGGGGAGTCCGTTCCTGAAGTTTTGCCGTTGAGTTGTGATGCAACCTGTATAATCTACAATTTGAAATATTTCACTTCTAGAGCCATTCGACATGTTCCTTTCAACGCTTACCAATGCTCAGGTTAGGATATAAAAATTACAATATTTCTCTCAATACACAAACACTACAAACAGAACCGCAGAGGGGAAAGAACCGCTATATAAGAGAAAGGAGACGCGATACCCTAAACAGAACACAATACAATATATATAATGACTTTTTAACTGTCACTCACGACATAAAATAATAGATCATACACCATTTACATGCGGAAAATAGTAACGTAATATATGAACATGATAATTAAAAACAAGGCAGCCGCCAAGAAAACCTCCTTTACTCCACGATACGAAGTTACAGACCGTCAAAAATTTTAATCCAATTTTAGCTTTTACCTTTAGACTTCGAGCTGAGTTACAACGTTTTACATTTTAAGGTTAATATTCAAATGTAACGAAACAAAAGCATCGTAACAAAATTTATATTAATGACCATTAATATGGATCCACATTAGAAATACAATTCAATAATAGTAGTACATTCATGAATATTGCATGACGGTGATCCCGCTGGATCGAAACACGTAGCAAATGCACATAATAAACGAATATTAACACGGTAATATTGCAATTACGAAAGACAAGTCCGTCCAATGTGACTATTTCAGTTTTCTCACTTGGTGATTCACTTGCCTTACATGTTTCGATCCATTGGGATCATCTTCAGAGGCACCAAACAATTTTTAGAAACCACTATCACAACAGTTGTCATATCAAATACACATGTAATGTCCAAGTACACAATGTTCCATCTATCACTCACAGCAGCCTTTCTGGTTATAGAAATATTTAAAGTTGTTTTAAAGTTTTAAAAACTTT
>NW_019724587.1:1102755-1164382 GCF_002891405.2 Cryptotermes secundus | reverse complement strand
AAGCAGAGCGGACAATATTAAGAATCTCCCTAATCAAGTTACATAGGAGGCACAACATCGGCCACCTTGAAGAGAGACGACAGGGGTTATTGATACGAACCGTATGGTTTATGTATTTTAATTTTTAACAAAGTTTTTAAAACTTTAAAACAACTTTAAATATTTCTATAACCAGAAAGGCTGCTGTGAGTGATAGATAGAACATTGTGTGCTTGGACATTACATGTGTATTTGATATGACAACTGTTGTGATAGTGGTTTCTAAAAAGTGTTTGGTGCCTCTGAAGATGATCCAAATGGGTCGGAACATGTAAGGCAAGTGAATCATCAAGTGAGAAAACTGAAATAGTCACATTGGACGGACTTGTCTTTCGTAATTGTAACTGTTAGTGTGACGGACCAAAATGAAACAAATCAAATTCAACGGTAATATTATTTATTCATTATAAATTTGAGGATGCAAACAATAAGATACAATTTTTCTCTCAAGTCACAAATCGTCTGTCCTAACAAGAGGTATTTTATAGGAAGTAACTGGAAAGTAATAATTTGGGAGTCAGAGTAGCTCAGAGGGTAGAGCGACAAGCTGGGCGACCAATTCTGGGACCCAACCAGTCTTCTATCCAATGGCTAACGGTGGTTTCAGCCCGGAAGAACAGCGGCCGGAGTGAGAAACAGACAGCTCACCTCCATCTACTACCAGGGTCAAGACTGGTGGACCTATAAGCCCACACCCGAATTTGCCTCCATGACAGAGCACCTAATTACACAATTGAGTAAAGGGATAACTTCATAATAATGATATGATTTTTCTTTAAAAGCCGAGAGTCTGTCTAATGGAATATTCCAAGTCCAAAATAAATATGTTTCACACGCACGGACAAAGTTAATAAAATTTTATTCCCTACTGACTACCTGTGAATTGAATATTCCAAACTATAGTCAATAAATAACCGATCACTGTGGCCGCGCGATCTGAGGCATGAACTGTCTTTGCTAGCTCGAACACTGAGATCGTGGGTTCGAATCCAACGCAAGGCATGGATGTTGGTTTGCGTTTATTCTGTGTGTTGGTAGCGGTCTTGCGACGGGCTGATCCCCCGTCTAAGGAGTCCTACCAACTGTGTATGGGATTAAGAAACTAAGAAGTCGGACATGATCCAACAAAAGGCTGTAGAGTCATAGATAAGTAGATAGATAGTAAAGAGGATCTCCTCGAAATATGGATTTCGCAACATCTTGGTGAGAAGAGATATATAGTGGAAAACACCACGTGTTCAGAAAACCATTTCACAGTAATATTCCTACAAATAATACTTAAAACATATACACCACTAGAAAATTATAATTTAATTGTAGCAATTCTGAAAAATACAAAATAACAAAAAATTGTTATTATGCAATAAGTAATAGTACCGTTATATGAAACAATAAATACGAGTACTATAGAATTTGTAAGATTTGAGGCTTTCACGGCGGTGACTATGAAGAAAGCAGTCTTCTGGGATTTGGCACGGTGTATATGTGGTGTTAACCGGCGTTTCTGAGGAACGTATCGCCTCCATCTTCAGGGTAGAAGAAAAAATACAAGAAATTCGCAAGCGGAGAGACCGTGAGAACCGGTGAAAGCAGACCAGTGATTGAGGCTAGCTCTTTCTAACGGACCCAACTGAATAGGTGTTTTCCTTCACCTGAGGACGGAAACAGATCCAGTTTCCGAAACGTCGTGTTTTTATTTGTTATCTTAAAAACTTGGACGATGGATAAAGTCCAAAAACCCAATATATCAATATGTTATACACCATCGTCAGAATCCTATAGTAACTACCCATGCTTATCGTTTGATTCCAAACTGAACGAAATTTGTCATCTATTTAAATCATCATATGTTTTCACTTTATGTCCAGTAGGTACAGAATACGACTCCTTACGAGGCTTCAGAAATCGATGAATGCCCTCGAGAGAGAAAACAGACGCTCTGTCAGTGTAGGTCCTTCGTACTAGCCGCTAAATATTCGTAGGGAGAGAACATAAATTTGCAGCAGTGACAGAAACACAGAGACGAATCAGTCGAACACGGAATCTCGCGGAAATGAAAAGACAAAAACAAATGAAATAAGTATGAAGTTCGGAACTGAGATATGGAGAGCCGTGACATTTACTTGTAACACGGGGAGACTAAAGATAGCTAAGAAATTTACGAATATGAAGTCAAGGTTGCGGTAAAACGCAAATTTGTCCCTTTGTTTAACTCATTAAGCATTATACAAATGAAGACATATGTGGGGAGTGGACGTATAGCTCCACCATTCTTGACTTACGTCTTGTGACCTTGGAAGTGAGTGGTTAGCTTCACATTTCGTCGGTTTTACTCAGGGGAAAGGGGCCATTGTACCCATTGTACAGGAGGCTGGTTGGACCCCAGGCCCGGTCTAAACGCTTGGAGGAGAAAAATCTTCCCACTGCCAGAAATTTAACCCTGGCCCTGTAGCCCGTAGCCCGTTGCTATAACGACTAGTACGAGTAATTGAAATTGAAAACAAAAGGATCAGAGACGTAGAATATGAGGTCTGCCACTGAACTGAACGACTGCCGATACTAGAAGGTAGCACATCAATGGTACAATGCGGAAGTTAAAATGAATATATGTTGGTCTTGGTTGCATGCAATATGATACAGCTCTGAAGCAGTAACCGACAATGTTGTGCAAAGATTAAGAGTGTGGTCATATAAATATAAAAGTAGTACATCTGCATAGAGTGACCACAAAAGACAAGTAAATTTAATACAGGCATGACTTTAAAAAGAATGAAAAAATATTTAAGCGAATTGTTTTCGGATAATAATAAATTCAACAAGATTTTGAAATTATAGCTATATCAGATAATAAGAATCTACTTAAAAATACGTTTCATACATTTCAGGGACAGGATTTCTGTCTATGGTTCTCCGGCGGTTGTTTATTAAGATTCCGCTGTTTCGGTTACTCTCCAATGTCACAAATCTCTTTAATTTGTAGCGGATAGTTTCGAACTCAATACATTTTAGCTCGTAATTTGCTGTATTATTTATATCTAAAAAATCAGGATTTCAGAACCTTCAAAATGCCGATTTAACAATTAGAGAGTTCTGAACTTTCTACTAGAAAACTACGAGTAAATATTCAGGATCGCTGAGTTTTTGGACTTTTTCAATCGTCTGGTATTCTAAGCAACAAAATATTCCGGAAACTGGATGTGTTTCCATACTCAGTTGAGGGGGAAGGGACACTTATCGATTGGATCCGTGTACCGGACGATGGATGAAGTCCAAAAGACCAGAAATCCCGAGTGTTATACACAATTGTCATAACCATATAGAATATATGAGTATAGAGTCTACACGATAAAGTACTGGTAAATACTGAGCAAAGCAAGACGGGAGACTACTGATGAAGCATGAGAAATGGAAGAAAGCTTTAGGTATACGTGGCTTAGTGCCTAACTGAAGCGGAGGAAATGACGCAAGTTAAAGTGACCGTACAAACTTCCAAATTCTTGCTTTATTTATCGTCAACATGAATATGAATTTTTGTAAAGTTATGTCGCTAAGGTCCATTTCTATAAATCTACAGATAGTTGTCTTCGTCGGTGAAGTGCTGTAACCGTACGCATCCTTCACTGAAAGTCTTATTTGTTTTTAAGTAACAGTTAAGTTTAGCCGTAGAAGTGAGATGCCCCGGAGGGATCACGGTCCTCTGAATTGGCCTTTTGTTGCGAGGGACATAAGGCAGGTTGGTGAGTCCATTGCATTCGGAAGGGGGAGTAGGTATACCTTCTTTCGTCCGTGCCTGTGGGGGTGGAGGACCTGTGGATCGAAGCTTCGAGAAACTTCTAGAAGGTGTGCAGACCGGAAGGGGTCCGTGTATTTGGTCATGAAAACCTCCCAGTGGAAAGTTCGAGATGGCTAAGAACGTGGTTTCTGGAAGAAGCGGTCAGTCAGTGAGTAGAAGCCGAGGAGTTAGTGAGTGGAAGCCGAAGGGTCAGGGAGTAGAAGCCGAGGAGTTAGTGGGTAGAGGCCAGGGAGTGAGGGTGTTCCTGTGGAACCTGTGCTAGGGGGTTAACCGATCGAGCCCGCATCCAAAAAAAAAAAAAAAAACGACGTAAGCGAGCCAACACCCGTGTACCCCTGGGATATAAGACTCATTCCGCTGAATTTAGTCGAGGCATACACCGCGTCGAAGTGAAGCGTGTGGGGACGGGTGTAGTGCCATCTCAGCCTCCAAAGACGTGGAATGCTAACTGTGGAAGGAATTTAGTATCCATTTTTTCCAAATAAATTTCCTAATTTTGTTTATATCCTTGCAAATCTTCAACTTAATTTAGCAAAGTCTAATGACAGTTTTTTCCCCCTCGGCACTACGGCCCCAGTGGGCCTAGGCCTACCTCCATGAACTTCTTCGTTCACAGTGGCAGTTTTACTACCTCTAATTCATTGGATCCCTTTTGGTAAAAATTCCACATTTCACTGCTGTGTTTGGGCCTAAGTGTTGATAATGATGTGAAGTTAACAGGCGTAATTAAAAAAAATACTGATATTTGAATAGCATAATGTGACCAGTACCGGAGAGTGCGAAGAAAATACCACATTAATATAGCAATAATAAATAAACAGAGTGTAGGTCACGACTAGGGAGCGTGCGTAACTTACAGACGGCTTTTGGATTGGATGATTAGATTTAACGACACCTTATACACTCAACTCGTAACTACAATTAATTATAGCGGTTTGCTATTTCCACATTTTACAGTCCACTGTTACATACACTAGCGTCCTCAGTCCATTACGTTCTCATCTATCCGTTTCCTGACAACGGATTTATAACCGCAGAATGCTATGAAGTCTTCTTCGCAAAGCCTAATTCCTCTCTTGTCATTTCTTCTCAATTATTCTGCCAACTGCCAATACCGGAGACTCTTTCAATTCTCCACAGCTGTCAACTCCGGAACTAAACCCAGTTCTATCTATCAGCTGCCTGAGTTCCTCCTTATATAGCTTCGGGGCGGCCCCAACAGAAAACACCGCTTCCTCTATTCTTGCGTGTTGATTCACTGCTGCAGAGATGTGTTTACTGCACCGCTGCGTACTAAAGCGTGCGGCGCGGACCACAGAAAAGCCGCACTTATATTGATGCGCGCGTTCGCTTCCGCAGGAATGTGTTCTCCATGCCGTTGCCTAGCAATGAACTATTCGGGCTCTCAGGCGCCATATCACAACATTTTAGTGCCTAAGAGTTCTCAATATGATTTTCGATATCGCAGTATAAACTCAGTGTGGCTGTAGTCATGATGTTTTTAAAATAAAGTAGAAACATCAAGTTAATCATTTGTAACCTGAAATTACAAATCTTAGTTAAATGAAGAAATTAAAGATGAGATGTAGTGAAAAATAACATGAAGTGAAATCCTCTTTAAATAATTCGATGGTTATATTATAGGGCTTTATATTACATGAATTATATTCGTCTTATCACGCCCTTCAATACTACAGTGTGCTTCAGGAAAGTGATGCAGTAACAAACGGAGTGATAGCGGTTTCGCACTTTCGGCAGCAGGAACATTCTCATCCACACCCAGGCAAGTTATACGTAATATGACGACTTTATGGGGCCTTCAGTAACAAATGACTAAAGCTTAATATAAACACAGACCTCGACCAGCGTTTAAATTCATAAGAGAGAAGCAGTTTCTGGATGGAATCAATGAATATGCCTATGGTTTAAATACACACCTACGAATGGGCCACAAGCGCTGTAACGTCCTGTACAGCCCACATTATTAGAGAGCACCTGAATATTACAAGCCAAGGTCTTCCTTTATTCCACTCTCATAAGGTTCATCTCACTTATCTTCTGTCCTTCAATTAAGCCTTAATGACAACCTCACATTCCTCTATTTCCACCCTCATTGCATTATCTCCTCATGCCATCAGCCTGGAAAATTCCGGTCTTACTCTCTTCATGTCTCTCTTTCCCTGTCTCTCGTCAACCACGCTTCATTTGTTTCTCATTGCTATGCAAATTGTGAGGTTGGTCGTGGTCAACGTAGACTTGCCACCAAAAGGGGGCAAGACGCAGCCACTCGGCTCCATGAAGGTGAATCTAAGAAATAACACGGCCAGCATTGGCCATGTGTACAGTTTTGCCGTACGTCATGTTGTATTGGAAAAACTGAACTAAGGAGGGGAGTTAACACTATTCTGGAAAAGTTAGTGCCAGTCTTTATAGAGGAAATTTAGAATATTTCACTTATATGAAATGATTAACTCAAAAATATGAAGGAAGGTATTGATTCGTTTCAATTCAGAGGAGCGCGGTCAAAGGTGAGACGCTAATTGTCGCTTAGAGAGTCAAAACGCTCCCACTATTCTATGCAACTTTCCTTTGCGACGTTCATAAGAGCTTTCCATTGGTTCCTAGCCTGAACCCATTCAACACCACAGAAGTCTGAGCCGTATTATAATATTACCATTCTATCTACGTCTAGGTCTTCTACGTGGTCTCTTCCTTTCAGGTTTCCCGATTAAATTTTATGTTCAATCTCCATCTCTTCCCTGTGTCTCCATTTGCCACCAATCTCATTGCAAAGAAAAGGTATGGAGAATGACATACTTCTATTCTAGTACAAAATAAAATTGTTTAATTTAAAACAGCAATTAAAGTTATTACGTTATTACGTCTGATTCTTTTTCATTACTTCTTTTCGTGTCTGATGCGTAGCTCTGTGTCATGATTTGGCATTTTGTGAAGAGTACACATATTTTAAAGAATATTTAATAATATTTCTGTTTCAAATAATAGCTGTAGAATGTAGTAAGAGTTCTGCTGGAGGAATATACCTGTGTATGCGCGCGCATGAGTATGTGTATGTACATATACAGAAATCACGTTATTACTAACGGTCCTCTTACGGGGACTGTGCTTATGTTGATTCATAATCCATGTATGCACACAAGCAGGCCTCATACGCTGAGGAATCTGATTACGTTTAGCACAGGATCTGCATTATGCCTCATTCTGCATCAAAAATTTTAACTGCACACATTTCTGAAATTTTAATTCTATGGGAATAAGATCTGAGACACCGGAAGATTAAGCCAGTTTGTGCGGCACTGTACATCCGTGTTCGGCAAATTCTAACTCGCTTAAGCTACAGTCGCTTCCTTCATAACTCCTTCCAGGTTATAATTCATTTGCACATCCTGCCATCTGATACTATATATTGTGGCGTGGTTGTTCAACGCAAGAACTGTGGATGCAGAGAAACATGTCACGTATGCTGTGACGTCAATAAACAATTGGTGTTCGAAGCGGCGTTCTCTGTGGATCCGCGCCGAACTCGTTGCTACGAAACTGTGCCGTAAAAATATCTCTGCAGCAGTGAATCGATACGCAACAATAGAAGAAGCGGTGTTTTCTGAGGGTCCGCGATGAGGCTATATAACGAGGATCTCATGCAGCTAGATTTAGAATTGAGAAGACTTCCAGAGTTTCAAGTGTGTAGTGAGTCGAGAGTTGGGCTCTGCAAGGGAGGCTGAGAAGATGGCGCTATGAATTCAAATGTGAAATGTAAACCAGCGGCCAACGGCGTAACTACGGAAGCTGAAGAATCTCCAGTGAGTTAAATCTGTTGCCAGGAGACGGCGAGTGAAGAGCAGACTGAGAACACTAGTGTTCGCAGTAATGACCTGTAAAGTGCGGATATCAGCGATTGCGCCGAAATTGCGTGTATTTCCGAGTGCTGTGTATAAGGTGTCAATAAATCTAATCCTCTAATCCAAAACCCGTTAATAGTCACCCCTACACTTGACAATATTCTGGAGGTTGATAAGTGTCATGAAATTTCAACTGAAATATGTATAGACTCTAACTGAGTGATATGAGTATAACATAATTGACAGTTTGTAACCAAACTAAAAAAAAAAAAACTTCAGACTTCAAATTTTAAACCCGAATATTATGAATACTACAGTAGCTAAAGGCTAGTGAAATATTAAATTATCTTCCTGTTTGAATGTGTTTTCTTCCGGTACAACTATTGACCTAAATGTATGAGGAAGGTGTAACCCCGATTATATATAATTTACAAATGAAACGGTACCTGTCAATTCAGTTTAACTTCGTACACTATTCTGAATTGCACGTGTTAAGTGTGCGAGAATGGGGCGAAATTCATGAAAATGGCAAATGGTAGCAGCTGAAACGCATTTTAGGTCGTTAAGTGTGGACATAGCTACACATTTAAAAATTTACAACGGTTCAAACATGGTACCGTAAAATTACATTCTTGTTACATAAAACGGTAATGGATTTAACTACGCTGCATCAACATTTTACCGGGTCCTTAGGCCGCTCTCCAACTGACAACGGTTGCATGAAAATTATTGCATGAGACCCTTTTTTTAACTCACAAGCCGTAAACATTCGTTATAATTAGGAGCATTTTAATGGATATTTAACTGAAATTACTAAACTGTAAGCTATATGCCATATGATCGGGTTAAGGAGAAAGCCACGTTCCTGCATTGGAAGGTTACATAGGCTCATTCTTGCTGTGTGAACGGGGTGCAGCCACTTACAACAGATCCTACCACATTTGCTGTTTTAGACACGAAAGCAGGGCTTTCGAAATAGGATACCTAAGAGCTAAGGTAAGCCTTGTGCCAAAAGTATGTCGGCCCGATGCCAAAGATAAGCTTATCATATATCAAGAAGCTTTTATAAGTGCTGTTTTTGTTCAAGGGCTAAAATCGCTTGGCAACTCCGATTTTGAAATACAAAATTTTGAGACCTTCTACTTTATCAACTTGTCCGATAAAAGCATGTCTGAGGAAGGCAACTTTTGTTAGAGCAGAGTCTATGAGAAACTCGCGGCTTCAGAGCAGATCAGTTCCCAAAATATTGTGATTTCCACTTCCACAGCGTTCGAACGCAAATTCTGTACTTCGCAGATATTTTAGATTAACCTGTTAAATTATCTTGCATAAAACGGTAAACCTATCCCTGTAATAGGCCGTGAAGGTCCACAGGGTTGTGAGACGCCGAGGTTCCCACATTTTCTAGACAGTCGGTTCACAGATGGCGGTAAGGTTGTTAGCCTTACCCGCTGGTCGCCCTTTACCCTCCAGGAAGATTCCTGGTACTTATTTCTGTTAGAGACTGAGTCGATCCAAGGGCCATAGTGCGGCTGGAAGGATTAGGTGAATTAAAAAAAATCCGCTTCATCGAGACTCGAACCCGCAACCTTCCGGCTTGTAGCAAAGTGCCTGAACCGCGTGCCCTCTGATTATCTTGCATACAAAATTATTAAGTGATCATTGTGTGACTTTCGACAACTAATTCTTCTTGAAAAGTACCTTAAAATGTTCTGCATTATTGAAGTGCATCTGCATTTATTTATAGATCAGTGTGACAAAAAGTGTAATAAAAGTGTAATTCGCCATGCTGTTTAAAACATCATTCATCCAGTGCCAATCGTTGTCGTCATTATGCGTGTGTCTGTAGCTGCAGTGTTCCTCCTGCTACGGTAGAGCAAGGTGCGTGAAGACCCAAAGACAGATCTCCTGCTTTACCAGAGCCAAGCTTGACCTAGTCATCTCCCTACGTATCCTTACCAGAAGGCAGCCTACAAATCTGTAGCCACCCCGCCTGGTAACTATTGACGTCCAAATAAGTCCTTCAGCCTTCCAAACTAATCTTCTCTACACCTGCGGAAAGGAAGGATGTGAGGACAAAACCTGCACGGGTGAGTTCCACAGTTAATGGACGTAGTGAGAACCAGCGAGCAGTTACAAGGTAGGATTCAACACGTTACGGCCCTCCTCTGGTCCCTATGCTGAGCCAGATCATTCCAATCTACACCATCCCGTCCTATCCCTCTAAGATGAATTTTAATACCGTCCACTCACTTACGCTTTGGTCTACCCAATGGTCTCCTTCCGTCTGGCTTTCACACCAATATCCTATATTCATTCTCCTTCTCCCAAATTTGTGCTACATACCCTGCCCACCTCATCCTCCTTGACTTGATCATTCTAATTACGTACTTGCAGAAAAGTAAAATTTATAAAGCTCCTCATCAAGCACTTTTCTTTAACCTCCCGTCACTTCATCTGTCTTTGGTCCAAATATTATTCTTAGCACCCTCTTCTCAAACATCCTCAGTCTACGTTCCTCTCTTAAAGTCAAGAGACCAAGTGTCACATCCATACAGAACCACAGGCAAAATTATAGTTTTGTATATTCAAATTTTTATGTTTTTAGACAGCAGAGGATGAGCAGAAAGAATGTTCTGGAGTGAATGGTAGCAAGCATTACCCGAGTTCAGTCTCCTCTTAATTTCCTCCTGAATCAGATTTTGATTTGTTACAGTGGTTCCCAAATATCTGGACTGTGCACTGATTATATTCAATTTATTTCAATTTGATGGGGAGCTAAGGACGGTTTTCTGACTGTGTGTAAATTAATGACCGTAAAATAGCTAGCTAAATAGCTGTACGGTGCTGAGCCCTTCTTGAGAACCTGCCAATCGATCAGCTACACAAGAACTCCCCAGCATTTTATGAAAGCCCATGTTTCATTACCATTTTCACAAGAGCCCTCTATCAATCCCTACCATGAGGAAGATGACCCCAATCCATATCACCCCATCCTATATCCTGTACTCATTCTTACTATTCCCATGCATGCTACATGCCCTACTGCTCTCAACTCCTTTGACTTTATCATTCTAATTATGTTTGGCGAGGCGTACAAGTTATGAAGCTCCTTATTATGCAGTTTTCTTAAAAATGTTGGCAATATTTTATACCTCTACGGTAATCCAACGAGCAAGTAAATAAAATAGCTCGCTGTAGTATAATATGTAGGCGAGAGAAAAACTGAATATTAAGTTACACATGAAGGTTTTCGTTAGGAAATTCTGCTGCAAACCTGCTAAGGTCCGTAAAATTTGATAGTTGTTGCGCGTCACTTTCCAAAGATATTTAGTGGCTGAGTAGGCAAGGCTCCCTTTCAAGGCATGCTTCATTAGACACAACACTGAGTCAACCGTGATTAGATTTCACTTGCAAATGTGAAATGTCATTTGACTGTCCATCAAAATAATCTGCAGGATTATCAACCGATCATTCTGATAGATATATCATTACATTACAGAGCACAAATTGGATGTTTACGGCTGCAACTAGTAACTATGTTAATCCTTCTCTCCACATTCACGTCGTTTCGACAGCCCCACGAAGCGTATGAACTCACCCCATGGAGCTGAGCCCTTGTTGAGAAGCCACCAGTTGGGCAGCTACACAAGAACTTCCCAACATTTTATGATACGCGTAGGTACATCGTGTTCACAAGAGCCATCCATTAGCCCATATCCCGACCCAGATAACTCCAGTCCAAAGCACCCCATCCTGTGTGTCTCTAAGATTCATCTATCCATCTTAATCTAATACTGCAACTTACGTCTATGTCTTCATAATTCACTTTTTTTTTTAGTTTTCCCACCAAAATCCTATATGCATTTTCTTTATCCCAATTCATGCTACATGCCATGCTCATTTCATGCTCCTTCACTTGATCATTCTAATTACACATGGCGAAGAATACAAGTTATGAAGATCTTCATTACGCAATCCTCTCCTACCTCCCGTCATTTAAACTCTTTTCGTTCCAAATATACTCCTCAGCGCTCTCTTCTCAAACACTCTCAGTCTGTGTTCCCCCCTTAGTCTCACAATTCAAGTGTCCCATCCATACAGAACCACAGGAAAAATGATAGTTTTTTATTCTAGTTTTTAGTCAGCAGACGAGAAAACAGAAGTTTCTTGACTGAATTGTAGAATGCATTACCCAGCTTCGATTGCCTCTTAATTTCCTTCTGAATCAAATTGTCATTTCTTACTGTTGTTCCCAAATACATGAACTTTGCTATATTTTCAAAATATCTATTAACTTTACTTATGATATGATTTTGCCCTGCGTTATAAGGATGAGATAGCAACATATGCTTAGGTTTCTCTGCCTTTACTTCTAGATCAACTTCCTCACTAATGACAAAGTTTGTGTGTTTTTCTTTGTGGTATCTATGTTAACACCCAGCAGATTCACATCATCGGCATACGCCAGCAGCTGATGTGTTCCAATTAATTTGAGTCCCACCTGAGTTCCCTAGACCTTCCTAATGACATATTGCAAATGACATAAAGCAAATTTGTAAAGCAATGACAATAAAGCTTCTCCCTGTTTTACACCATTCTGGACAGGAAATGTATCCGACAAATGTCTGCCTATACGGACCTTATTATAGGTTTCATTTAAACACATTTTAATCAGCCTAACAAGTTTCATGGGTATCCCAAACTCTATAAGAATATTGTACAATATCTCCCTCCTAACTGAATCATAGGCTTTCTTGAAGTCTATGAATAGCTGATGTACTGTCTCATTGTACTCCCATTTTTTCTCCAATATCTGACGAATGTAAAGATCTGATCAGTAGTTGATTTGTTACTTCGAAACCCACACTGATGATCCCCAATAATTTCATCTATCTATGGTCTTAACCTTGAGAGAAAAATATTGGATAAAATTTTGTATGAAGTTAATAGCAGTGATATCCACAGATAATTAGAAGAATCGGTTTTATCACCCTTCTTGTGAACTGGTACAATAATAGGCTCCTCCCACTGATAAGGCAAGTTTTCCAAATTTCAAATAGAATTAATTAGTTTATGGATCTCAGACTAGTCAGCTGACCATCGGTCTTAACATAACTTTGACTTTGAAGTTATTTGGTTGACAGTGAACTGAGGACAAATTGTGAGATGGTAAATAGCAGGCAAGGACGTGAGCAGAAGAGGTTACTGTTTGGAGTCGTTACCAAGCGACGACTACCGAAGACATAGCATGTGTTAGAGTGATTTGTTACGTGTGTAAAATACCGAAAGCGTTATAATTCTTTGCAGCTGCGAGTTACAAGTGTTCAGTAAATCCAAATGTCAATCCAAATCCCGTGTCTAGTCATTAACAAGTTACAGTGTAATTTGTGGGGAAAACATAGAGTTTCTTAACGCTATACCGTATGATACACATAGCTACTTCTGTGGTTTAAAGGTATGATGATATAGAATTCAAACACGGATACAATTGAACAATTATTTCTTTTTAAAAACTTTTCAAATATGAGTACATTTTGCAGTTCGTTTACCGATTTTATCTCCGGCAAAAATTTAAGTGACAAAGATATTAAAGTGGTCGTGTGGTTCTTTGGTTCGGGATTATAATTTAACTCCTTATCGGATTTTAAAATTGTTATTTTGTTCACAGAATCCAGGTGCCTGACAGTGAAAATCCTGTCTTCCAACCCTACGACTTAAAACTAGAACTGGCGCTCTAGGAAAAGCTCATTAACGCTTGCTAATAGCAACAGCAATCTTGTTTACTTATCCCACCTTTTTAAGCAGAATGAGTTAATTATGATTTCATCCGGTAGAGTGAGGGGAGGGGAAATGCTTCCCGTCACAGTGTAAAGGATGTTTATATCCGTGTAAAAACTGCACAAGCGAGACTATATAAAGGGGTGAATGGGCAGTATTTTATGTTGCACGTACAAAGGTTCTCTACGTGTAGCTTAATGTGCATAACAAGGTTTAATGATTGACTCAAAGAAGTAAATTTCATTCCTCATATTTGGATTAGTATTTCTTCTAAGCTAAATGAGATGTAGAAATTTTGCTTCATAATTGGCACTGGTAATCTGAAATATGATTATGTTTACAAGGAAAAATGTATGGACATTTTGACAATGTTGAACGCATTAAATGTATCAAGGCATGAATTTTCTGCTGATGATGGACAGTCAAAAACTACAGAACTTCAATCCTGGACACAAATTAATCAAAGCTGCCACACGAAATTAATAACAAGATACTCATAAGACACAAAGGCAACTTGTTAGGGAGTAAAAACATCACGTTCAAAAATGAAAATGACATGAGTGTGGAAAAATTTCCAGCAAATTTCAGAGAAATCAATACGACAGGCATCTGGAAATTATCACTTCATATAGTTCATACGCACTAAGAAAGTAGCTTTTGTATTAAGCGTTCGCTCTTACTCGTAGTCTTATGATTTATTTTAGCGTAAAAATTCATCGAAGACCAACGGAATACAAATACTAGTCCTGGCAAAATCAAGCATTTTAAATACTATGTAACATTTGAGGCTTTCACGGCGGTGACTATGAAGAAAGCAGTCTTCTAGGATTTGGCACCGTGTATATGTGGTGTTAACCGACGTTTCGGAGGAACGTATCGCCCCCATCTTCAGGGTTGAAGAAAAAGTATAAGTAAATCTGCAAGCGACAACACCGTGAGACACGGTAAAAATCCCATAAGACTGCTTTCTTCATTTTAAATACTGTTTACTTATTGACAAATGTTATCTCAATGGCTCCCTCTTGGTAATTCGCACTTCTCAGTGCAACAGACATAGTCACTATTCAAGGCACAGAGATATCGACTGTTCCGCTTGCAGTTGCTTATAAGCTGTGTTCAGTCATTAATTGGGCTCTGGGTCTTGTCCACTCTGATCTCACGGTCTAATCATTTCGGAACAACGCGAAACTATTTCTCTTTCAAGTTGAAAAATAATTCTTTGCAGCTCCATTTCTCAATATTAGACCTGTTAAGGTATTTAGCTTCAGTTAATTTATTTTATGTCCGTAACTTATATTCGGCGACACCTCTTAAGAGCCTCAACTCCATCCTCACCTATGTAAGCTTTAACTTCTGCCTGAGGCAATATTCTCAAATAATGCAATAATTCTGCTACTACAACTTTTCGTCAAGTTTCAAGTTTANTAAACAATATTGTGATTAAGCAGAAAGAGAGTATTTATTTGTATCAGTGGACTAGTTTTAAATGTGCAGTCTCCGCGTTGCCCCAGTTATTACCGTGGCACAACCCTGAGAAGAGTCAAAAGTGTTCTACCGAAGCGGGCAAAATAAATAAATAAACATAAAGATAGCTAGGCAACGGTCACGAGAAGTGGTGAGCAGCGGTTGTAAGAAGTGTTCAGGCCGTGTGCGGTTATAAGTCAATAGGGGGCCCATTGTGGTGCCGATTACCAATAATAAGTTACAATTTTAAAAAATGAGCAAAATCATCTACAAAATACACCCCAGAAGAGAGCGTAAGGCTCTGTTGGGGGGTCCGGTATCATTCGCATGAGTTCGTTTCTCTTCGGAAGGGATTTCGGATGAGTCGGATGACAAGAGAAATTTCGTAATCTGAATTTTTGTAGCCGAGCGGTCTGAGGCATATACTGTTTTCGCTTGCTCGGAAGCCAGAATCGTGGGTTCGAATGCCACACAAAGCATGGATGTTTAATATGTGTATGTGTTTATTTTCTGTTTGTATTATACTCTGTTCAGATAGAGGCCTTGCGACGAGCTGATCACCAGTCCAAGGAGTCCTACCGCCTGTAAAATAAAAATAAAAAAAGCCTCGACAGTGTGAAGGTATAAGAGGAACGGATTAAGTAAGTAAAACTTTTCCTAAATCGGGGGACATTTGTACTCCATAACAGCATTTACATATGCAACAGTGTCTCTAATACAAAATCGTAAAGTAAGCAAGAATTGAGCCACGTCTCACAGAGAAACGGGCGAACTAAAAATTTGGAAAGCGAGGAAGCAGAGGAGAAGGAATAACCACAGTTGCCTCAGAGGGAATGGGGTGATAAGTCTCCAGAAATGACGCAATCTTCCCTATTTTACGGCTCTGGATTCTGTTCTCAGTCCATTTCTCCCATTCTCTTCCTGTTTTCTTCTCATCAGTAGGGATTCTTTATTCTCTTCTAGAAGGCCGGAAATTGCCGGGTGCTACTTTCCCAATATCCTGGGAGAATTCCCTCGCCACCAACCGAGGTTGTCGCTTCGCCTCTGTTTCTGATCGCCAGAGTGCGGTCATGCATTCATTAGCAGGTTTCTGTTTAACGTAGTATCACTCCGCAAGCTCCTGGCTCGGCAGACACGAATCCTCGACAACTAGGGAGCCGATTATGCCACTACTTCTTTTTCATAATTTCCATTTTACTCACCATGTTGCATATATTTTTCATAGAACAAACTGTGCTTGGATGTGCAGAACATGAACACTGTAGTACTTTATTGGTAATCCTTGACGTTGAAGGCTAGTGTCATTAGGATATCAGCATCCAGATTGATTCTGAAAAGAGTAACTAGAAGGATATTGTATGAGTTGATCGATTTTCATGGTATTGACTAGGAAGACAATAATGAAAGCAATGTAACTAGAAGCATATTCCTTAAGGTAACATTCTTTAAACTGTAAATATATTCTCTCTGTTAATATACATTTGATGAAAACTGTAGGAACTATTTTTTTATTACTTGGTGAAGTGGGAATGAGTCCACTTGGTACTGCGACCACTTCTGGCNATTTTTCATAGAACAAACTGTGCTTGGATGTGCAGAACATGAACACTGTAGTACTCGGAGGAAACCTGCCCCAGCTCCCCTTTGTCCACCACAAATCCCACGTGACCAGACCCGGGATCGAACCCGGGCCGACGCGGTGGGAAGCCATGGACTAACCGCTTGAGCTATGGCGCGGCCTACTGTAGGAACTAATTATACACAAAGATTTTCCAAGAACTGAAGTATAAATTTAAACATATTGCTGCAGAAATATTTAATGTAAAAGCATTACCGCTTTTACTGCAAGGACGGAGACCCCCAGAGCGTTCCTGATGATTATATTGTACAAATGCAGTTGAATCACATAATTCAACACCAGTCAGCTCAAACCCTGTAGAGTTTCTGTTAAAGTATCCTTTAAATGTGAATTTAAACAGCGATCCAGCCACAGAAGTTATCAGTTTCTGTAAGATTTCAGGTTACGTTACGCTTATCTTTATGTCACAAAGTGCACAGTATAGCGTTTCGTAGCACAGGACATTTTACATTTGTCTATTATAAACCCCTCACTGAACCTTCAAGCTCGAGGACTACGCTTTTTCAGCGGTCCAGGATTATTCATTCAATATATTCACAGCTTCTCTCTCTGTGTGTGAAACGTTATCTCTATAAAAATGTACACCCTATTTAACAACAAAAAAAAATGTGCTGGAGGGAGGGAGTTGTTTTTATACAAACACAGCAGACAATTAATTTAAATCTCTCACATTTCTTTCAATACACGTTTGGTGAAATGTTAAATTTCTATAAATAGTGGGATTAAAGCAGTGGCATAGTTGGTTGAGGCACTACGCTACAAACCGATTGCCGAGGAGGTCGTTGGATTATTCAGTTGCCCTTATCCTTCCAGCCACAATATGGCCATGAAGTCGACTCAGCCTTTGATAGAAATGACTACGAGGAGGCAGACAAACTTAGAGGCATCTGTGAGCCGAATATCTAGAGAGAAAGTGTCAGCCTCGACGTCTCACAAACCTATGGGCCTCCACGGCCTTTTACAGGGATACCTTTACCTGCTCTCGGGGATTTAAAGCGTACTGGAAACAAACTCTAGCATAATAACGCATTTTCTATACAGTACAGGTGCTACTCAGGCTCTTGTTCCTGCCCTGATACAGCTGAGATTATGAGAACGAACGTAGCCAAATTAATTATTACATTGGCCTGAGCCCCTCTTAAGAAGTAACTACTTGCGCAGATACTCAAGAACTTCCCAGCATTTAATGGAACCCGAAGGTTCATTACCCTGTTCACAAGAGTCCTCTACCAGGCTCTATCCTGAGCCAGATCAATCCAGTTAATGCTACCCCAGCCCATCTCTCTAACATCCACCTTAATATTATATTCCAACTTACGTCTAAGTCTTAGCGGCCTCCGTAGTCTAGAGGTAACGATCCCACCTCATGACTCGTAGTACGCGGGTTCAAATACCCGGCGGAGGTCGTCGAATTTTTAAGGGCGGAAAAATTCAGGGAACAAGTCCTCCGGGAAGAACTTTAAGCCGTGGGTCCCGTGTCGTAGCTTTACGGCACGTAAAAGAATCTCATATCTCCAAAGGAGGTCACTGAGCCAATTAACGGACGTTTCCCGCCCAACAGCAGTCTCTAATACCTCTGGTAGATGGGGGAAGCATTATAGATACCTCTCAACTAGTAGAGCCGGTCTCGCTAGCTGGGCGGGACTGATGGTAAGCACCAGTACCGGTAGGATATAGAGACTGGTAGAAATCATAGAGGGAAGCACAATGGACCAATACAGGTCTAAGTGCATGGGGAAAACCCACCCTCTCCAGTAACTAACTAACTACGTCTAAGTCTTCCTACTGATCCCTTTCCTTCTGACTTTCCCATCAAGAATTATATACGTATTCGTCTTTCCCTCCATATCCTGCTACATATCCTGCCACTCACTCTCGTTGACTTGATCATTCTAATTGTACTAGGAGAAGAGTACAAGTTATGAAGTTCGTCCAACCTCTTATCAATTTATCCGTTTCGGTTCAAATACTTTCTTAAACACCCTGTTCTCAAACACCCTCAATCTATGTTTCTCCCTTCACCTGAAGAGACCAAGCAAAATTAGAACTTACATTAAATTTAAGCACAGTTAAAATAATGAACAGAGACAGGAGTACAAGAATGCAACTTGGCACCGTGCCCGTCCCGCTATTAACTTTGTTGGAAGTATCACAATGAGTTCACTTAATATAAGCTACCCTCTGACATTGATGGCCCAGTGTGTGGGATCTCTGTTCGTGGACCTACAAGCTGTAATGCAAGAGTCCATCAAATCACAGCCATTCATTTCTTGTCTCGTCTCCTTTTTCACTCAACTGCAGTCTTCTCTTTTCATTTGATTATCTCTGTTCTGCTTGTGTCCATATTTCTTTCATCAGTTTTTCTCCCCCTAACGCTTCCATTCATTGGTGGAAGTTAATCTTCTGTGCCTTCTATTGGCTATCTGGAGGCGGGAGTAATGATTGCCAAGGTTTCGTTGCTTTCCGACCTTCTTGCTGCTTTTCATAGCAGCCCCATCACTAACGAAACGCTATGGCTTTTGACCTCTCCTCTTTCATCTCATTATATAAAAATGTTAAAGTTTTTTTTTTATTTGGTGTCCACAATCCTCTTCCGCCATATCGTTATGTGTATGGCTTCCAGGTTCCAGGACGTGGGCTCATCCTGGGAAAGCAGCAGAGAAGGCAACATCGCCACAAATGCAATTACCACTGCCAGCAGCAGACGATTCAAAGCTTACGCAGCCAAGCATGTTCCCGCTTCAGAAGTGATTAGCAACATCTTCTTCGAGGTTCCCCCCATTACACCAATTTACATTAGTATGCTGTCAGTCAGTATAGCGACGGGCTACGAACCGGACGGCCGGGCTTCGATTCCTGACAGGAGTAAGAGATTTTCCTCTTCTCCGCTGCATCTATGCCAGCTCTGTGTAGCATCCAATCTGCTATCCAATAGATACCCTGGGATAAAGCGGCCGTGACGTGAAACTTAACCCTCACCTTCATACAGTGATGAGGTCAAGGATTGTGGAGCTATACCTCCACACCTCCATATGCCTTCATGGCGTGCTGCTTAATTCATTGGGCACAGGGACAACTTTACCTTTACCTTTTACTTATTTGTGCTCGTCTGTAAGGGACCCTGCTTCGATTTAAAAAATTGTTTCCATTTTAGTAATACTGGTCCCGAGTGTGGAAAAGAGAAATAAGTTTGTGCTACAAATATCAGGATATAATTTCCATAACGCTCCTGATGTCTAGACATCCAACTGTGATTTCTGCCTCGTCGGATTTCCCTTGGCCTGAAGACGGTTAAACAGACATAACAACCACACACACTATCAGGATTCAAAGGATAAACATCCTAAAAGAATGTTATCCTCTCGAAGTATATTTTGGTTCCAAGGCAGAAGATACAGGAAGCTTTCGTTGTTTATGTGGGCACATGGAGTGCAGATGAAGCTCCATGCATTCTTAATGCGAAGGGAAGACAAGAGTACAGCATTACGTACCAACCGCTTCACTCTCGGTACTCACTGCATGCGGGATTCGATGAGCCTCAGTGATGCTCTGAGAAATGCTTCGGTGCGTCCGGCAACAAAAATCCGGTTGTTCAGCCCATGGTCAGTCATTTCATTGATTGGAGTAAATTTGTACGGTCATTTTTATACGTCTCTCTTCGTTGGCTTTCTTGATGGACAGCTCTTTCCAAATTGTTTCTCTACCTGTTTTGATAAGCGCCTTGCTCACATGTTCAGAGGGTCTCCTACGCCCACATGCTGTGTCACATATTCGGCAGAACCTAGTTCCTTGTCGCTACTGTACACAGTACAAATGCACCAGTAAGAGCGTCAGATCTTGTTACACATAAGATAACTTAAGACAAGAATACACATTGTCCCAGTAATTAACAAGAATCGGAGTAGTTCAGTCAGTACAGCGACTGGGATACAAGTTGGAAACCTGCATAACCTGGTTTCGATTCCTGGCCGGAGAAAGAGACAGTTCTTTTTTACACAGCGTTCAGACAAGCTGTAGGGCCCAACCATTCTCTTATCTACCGGATATCGGAGGGGCTCTTCCCGCAAGGGCATGAAAGTGATCACTTACCTTCATCCAGCACAGAGATTAAGACTATATGGAGATGTACAGCAATCCCACTCCCCATACTTTTTCAAGGCTTGGTTCTTAATTAAACGAGGAACAATTTTATCTTTACCTTTTACTAATATGGACACTCGTTGTTCACATAGACAAAGGAGTCCTAGCATTATTTTATTGGTATTTCAGAATCCTCTACTCCATGTAATTTGCATCGTGAAGAAGGTGCAGTTATTTGATTTCGTACTATTCACTTCAAAAGGAATATCAAAGAAGAAATATGTCAAATACATAAATTCAATCTCTGCAAAATAAAGGCCAAATTTAACAAAAAAACTTATGTCTCAATGATGATGACGAAAATAGTAACTAAATTAAATTATTTATTCACTTGCTTACTGCATAACTGAGGAGCTACTTGAATGGAAATGTAGCGGCTCCGGTCTAGAAAACCGACATTAACGGCCGTGGGGATTCGTTGCGCTGACCACGCGACTCCTTCTATCCGCTAAATTTGGCACTAACTTCGCCGACAAGCGGCGGTCATTCAGTTGGTATAGTTCCCTTGCGGAATCAAACCATGGAGTTTAGTTTTTTACTTACTTACTGAGCAGCTTAAAAGGCCAGTTATGAAGTAAGTGGGAGCAAAAGAACGAAATTCAAGACACAGGCAAACAAATACAAAACACAGCAAAATGTATCATTCAGAAAATAACAAATATGAAATAAATGAAATCAAGCCTATCTTTATGCCAAAAGAAGAAACTTAAAATAATAATAATAATAATAATAATAATAATAATAATAATAATGGTACGAAATAATATGAGAAAATATTGTTTGTGTGTTTGTGGTAACAACAGCATTCTTGTACGCCTACCTTGTTTTCTAATGTGTATTAATTATATAATCCTTGTGGAGAATTCTTGAGTTGAAATGATCCGACATTTGGACAAGGATATTCTAATTATTTTAAAAGCTTCTATAGAAATATGACCCGATAAAAGAAGTTCGATTTACAGTTGGTGTGTGTCCATTCAGTGATGAAGGGATCCATAACCAGAATCAGTTCTTCAGAAGTATTTCAGTCAGTCAGTATTTACTGTAAAGAGCTAAGTAAAGTAGAGAGTTATCTCTCGAGAAACCAATAAACAGAAATTGATGAAGTAGTTAGATCCGTTCCAGGTAGATGTTACGATCCTAAATGGGGGGGGGATTACAGGCATTGCATTGGCCTTCCTGCTCTTGTATTTTTCCCTATACACATGAGTATTGATTAAACACTACATTTCCATCAGCCAAGCTGGAATCGTATGAATATATAAACCCATTTGTTTTACCTGTAGGTCTGTCTAATTGGATGTTTAATCCTCTAAATTATTCAATTGCTCGTTGTGTAAATACCACTGGCATATTTGTATATCTTGTTACTGGGATGGAAAATGGATACCACAAAACAATAAGCAATTACAACTACAAGACAGCGCAGAAGTAAGTACGCTAATATTTTATAACGCGACAACATCCTTGTGCAGCTGCGTTCACCGACATTCAACACATTTTAATAATCCTTTGATAAATATATTTAAAAGATACAAAAAAGTTAACCGTGATATGCAAAGGGTAAGAAAAATTTTCTCTTGTTTGAATCCCCTAAAACTATCAAAATACATGATGCACACATACATATACGAGTATATAGAATATTTAAAAAACGGTACAGTTAAATGAAATAGGTAATATATATGGAAGTAAGACAAAAGTTATACTGGCATGTTCGTACAAGCATACTGACATAAATTTAATTAACACAACTTAAGTACGCCGCGACTAAATTATCTGTTCATTTAAATCCTTTCATAAGAAACGGATAGCGTGATCTTCATTGAAAGAAAGGCAGATGTTGTTTAATATACCATATTGTATAGATATCAACGTCGCCCCAAACGACAACAGCTGAAACATCGTCATCCACACAGGTTCTCTTTCAACAAACTGTTATTCAAACTGTTGCGTCTTGAACATTTTAATTTCCGAAATATGCTCCCCACAGCTAGTATTCGCGGTGTTACTCTACCGCCATATTTATTTCCGTTTTCTGGGGTAAGACATACACACAAAATATAAATATAATATCACAGTTAAGTAGGAGAATATACAGTCTCTTCGAAAACAAAATAAACGCCTGAGATAATGTAAATATTTTAAAAAATGACTGCTCTGGAATCTATACTCTTGAATTTTCTGTATCTTCTTTTCGGATTCTTGAACATAAGCCGATGGAATCAAACACAGAAGAAGAAGGGAAGTAGATAGAAAGAACAAACCATTTACACGCTTAAGCCCTGTTATTTATGGCAGTGTTGTTGTATCTCCGAGCTAACTGGCTTCCCCTGCTGAAACACCGCCCGCAGTGGCTGGATCAGACAGTACACGACTTGCCGCAAGCTTCCAACACATACCGCACTATAAATCAGTTCTGCTATAGAGCCTTAGGCAGTTTGATATATAACTTGTGCGCAAACCTACCACTGCGTCTCGTTATAAAAGGCTTGTTGCTTAATTTACGTAAAGTGCCATAAAGTGTAAAATAAGGATAACTTTTTTTTGCTAAAATAACCCTCGTTCTCTTTATGACTGACCAAGATATACTGCATACGTTTCGCTAATACAGCAGCGCAGATAGGACCGAAGTCTATTGTCTTGTTCATCTGACTATTCTCTTGCCTATCCGGAGGCAACAGAGCTGCAGCACAAGTTAATTACTAATTTCCACACTAGGAATCGAAATTATTCAAATGAGAAACAAATGATTCATATCGACAGAACAGGATCCTTCACATCCGTGAGGCGTGATCCCAGTCGGCACGTGGTCGAGTATCCTGACAGTGATAATGAAATGACTGAACAGAGAGAGAATGGCTGATATGCGATCCCTTGAACTTTATTACGAATTTTGTCTTTATTACAGCTTTTACTGCTTAATAACCGCATTAGATTAATCAGTAGCATCATACTTATAAATGCTGTACCGAGTTTAGTGCGATGTTTGTGATAATTTGTAGGAAACGGAGTGAGAACGCGGCTGTGGAGTCCAGGAAACAGTTTGAGCCACACGTTAACAGACGGAATTCGAACTTGGAAGACTTGAAAATTAGTCACATGACAAAATACACGACCTGGATGAATAAAGGCCTAATCTGTACGTCTGTATATATAACGAATTCAAACCCGAACACCGTATTTCAGAACGGTTTGTACTTCCCTACTCACGGCAAATCAGTAAAGAACTGAAGGACACAATAAGCGTGGAAAGGGGCAATCCAGTGGACAGCCCACGATTTCAAAACCCTTCACTTTTTAACAAATTTATGCATAAATCCGTTCACATTAATCATTTTACGGCCACCACTGTAGGCACAAATAATATTTTTTTTTTCAGAAAGAAATCCACTGTATTGAATTAAGCGCAAGTGACTGCACGGCTGATAGAACGTACCAAAACTGCTAAAAAAAGGTCAGTTACATCTTTCGATGATGATGATGATTATTATTATTATTATTATATTATAATTCGCAGTATCACATTTAACTATTCAACCCTTGGATGCATGTTCATTTTATATTTTACTTTAGTTAGATCCAAGGTTGAATACGCTTCAGTAGTTTGGAATTCCATTACGTCAACTGATGCAAACAAACTAGAACGCATTCAGCAGAAATTTACGGCTCTCTGTTTTAAACGTTTTTTTCCTCAAGTAGGTTACTGTTACGATTTTGCTTTAGAACAATTGAAATTGCACACCTTGCATNACTTTATTCATTATTATTTCTTCAAGTGTTAACCTGTAATTTGTATTCGACTTTTAATAAGATTGTGTATAATGTCATTCATTCTTCTGCACTGTGCTGTGTCTGTAATTGGCCTTGCGGCTGTTGACTCGGCACATTAATAATAAAGAATTGAATTGAATTGAATTGAATTGAATTATTATTATTATTATAAAGAATTGAATTGAATTACTCTTTTACAGTCGGTGTAGCGACTGGCTACTGGCTGGACGATCGAGGGGTCGGATTTCAAGTCCCGTTAGGGTCAAGAATTTTCACTTCTTCATGTCGTCCACACCAGCTCTGGGGCCCATTCAACCTCAAATCCAATAGGTACTGGGGGCTCTTTCTCCGGGGATAAAGCGGACGGGGCATGAAGCTGACCACTCACCTCCAACTAGTGCCGAGGTCAAGAAAACGTGGGTCTATATACTCACTCCCCCATACGGCTTCATGGCGGTGTGCTTAATTAGTTAAACACTGGAACAAATTTACCTTTACTGTTTACTTATGTTTGACGACGTTGCCACTAACTCGGATAACACAGAGTTTAATAGCACAATGATTAGTCAATAATAAAAATGACGTGGAAAGAAATGGTTGTGACTTAACCTGAGGTACTCTCTTGGGAACTGGCTGAAAGGAGCGAGAAAGGAACGAAAAACGTCAGATAGGATATCCGGGTCACGAGCTGAGAATTGAATACAGAACTTCCTATACATGAAGCAGGGGTGCTGCTCACTCGCCCGTGACGTTAGGTTTGTTATGTCCATACTATTATTATTTCAATCACATTTACACTCAGTAATATAAAATTGTTAATAATATTTCTTCATACTCCTAATATTCTGTGCTATGTAGTTCTTAGTTGAAAAGTTCTTCTTACCACTCCTCAACTTCGTTTGTTTGTTTGATTGCTTACTTCTTTGCATTAATGTGTTTTACCTCAAGTACTTACCTTTAATTAGTTTTCGATATTATATTGTGTCTGTCCATAATGTCACTCTGTCGGTATAGTTTATTTGAGGACTAAAACCATGAAGTTTGTGGTTTTGTTTCTGTTTCTGTCCATAATGTAATTACCTGCATCTACACTGTGCTGTGTCTGTAATTGTCCTTGTAGCTGCTGACTCGGCAAGTAAATAATAAAGAATTAAACTGAATTGAATTATTAAAACCTCAGATTTGTGTTACTGAAATTATTATTATTATTACTTTGTTTGTTTGTTTGTTTGTTTGCTTACATCTGGACATTAATGTGTTTTTCCTTCAGTGCTTACTTTTAATTAGTCTTTGATTTTATGTAGTATTTGTCCATAATGTAATTACTTGTATCTACACTATGCTATCTGTAATTATCCTTGCGGCTGTTGGCTCAGCGCATAAATAATAAAGAACTGAATTATTATTATTATTATTATTATTCTAACTTTGTAATTGGCCACTGTGCTGTTAAGTTATTGCACGTAAATAAACATGAATTGAATTGAATTGAATTGAATTATTATTATCATCATCATCATCATTTTATGGGTTCGTTTAACGGTGCTGTCAGTAGGCCAAAACTTATAGTGCCGAATGGTACGATGGTTAGTGAGTACTTAATTGGAATGGAACAAATCAGTCGTGGCGTAATTTGAGTTACTATTCCGACAATTGCCTAGAAGAACTGAGGAAACCAACGTAAAATCTCAATCAGGATAGCCGATCTCCGGGCCAAGGTATCCCACATGCGAAATGGGAGTTCCTTGCCACTCGGACACGACTTATACAAGTAATGGTACCATGTTTTCTGGCGACTCGTCTATTTTCCCTTCTGCATAAAATCTGTCTCATTTTGGGGTTTTTTTTGTTTTTTTTTTAGAATTTTTATCCTCCCAGCCTCTTCTTTATCTCACAGCTACAAATTCTACTTACAAATCGGCTTTCCGTACCTTCGGGACAGCGGATACTTGCTGCTCCTAATGCGTTCCGGCTGTTTGGTCGTGTCTAAAACTGCCTCTCGAGGGAACAGCAGTAGCCACAGTCCAAGTGATGCAGCGTCACGGCGGAACCCAGAAACACAGACTTGTGTTCGTTCTTATATATTGCGGATAATGGGAATGACTGAATGATGAAACAAAAGAGATGTCAGAATGTCAATTTATTTCGGCTATATCTACCATAGTGATTGGAAGGGAATAATAAAGGTAATAATCCCAGAAATTTTGTTTCCTGAACCCATCTGGCTTCATAACAGAATACCTTCCTCGGTGGCCTTTAGTCCACAAGCGAACTAAACCGACCGAGCGACCGCCGTTTGTCGGCGAAATTAGTGCCAACTTCTGCGGATAGAGGGTGTCGCGTGGTGAGTCATAATACAATTACGGAACCTTAAATTTAATACAAAAAGTAATATAAAAGAACAAAGAGTACGGTTGAGTTACGTACAGGGCACAAATATACAGGAAATGAGAATTAATACTATTCTCGCTACGTCCTTGGAAACTCATGCGAAACTCAAAGTTGCAGGTTATTTAGAATAATCCCAGGCTGTTGGATTTCCATGACATGTGCTCCATCCACCTGACAAATAAATTCATTCATATATCCATCTGCCTCTGTCTATCCATTTAACGGATCATCCTTTGATCTCTCTTGTCTATGCTTCTACCGAACTACCAAATGTTCTACACAGAGGCCGACAAAACCACACGCC
This sequence comes from Cryptotermes secundus, assembly GCF_002891405.2. Taxonomy (NCBI): domain Eukaryota; kingdom Metazoa; phylum Arthropoda; class Insecta; order Blattodea; family Kalotermitidae; genus Cryptotermes; species Cryptotermes secundus. The sequence continues at coordinate 1,137,197 of NW_019724587.1, read as the reverse complement.
ATCCATGCTAGCAAGATGAAATTAATTTGTCTTATAGCACGTATAATTCCGATCAAAAAGTGTGTTCTTCCTTCATACATCATGCTAAAGGTAAATGGTGAAGCTACCTCTGGCTTAATTAACCATCACTTCATGAAGACGCGTGAATATAGGTTTGCCTACGGCTCCACGAATATGTAATATCAACAGTGGATGGAGGTGAGAGGTCAGATTCGCTTTTTGACGGTGAACCCTCCGGGGAAGAAAGGTTAGCTACTAGGTTGTGTGGGTTTCAGGAGCTGTCTGGATGCTATCGACCAGAGAATTGTCTCTTGCCTCTGCAGAGAATCGAACCCCAATTTTCTATCCCGCACATAGTCAATATACTGAGTTGTTGGAATAAAACGTATGAAGGTGCTACTACTTAGACTACATAATGTGCAATTTAAATGGAAATATTAAGCAAGGGAATTCAACTCACGAGAGGCAGTCTTCCCTATGTGGAGTAATAAAGGAGAACAAAGGAAAGAATTTTAACTCCCACATAGAAACCATTTTGCGAAAACAGTAAATCACATTCACTATGCAAGTAAAATCGGCGTTATAAAGCGAGCTCCATGAAGATATAAATCAAGCGTATCCCAGCAGCTAGAGTAGAGCACCCAAGCAGCCACGCCTATCTAATCGAAATACAGCCAATTTCCTTTTAATATCGTTCCTCCGCAGTGAAGGAGAAAATAAGACCGGACTTTCGATATCAAAGTGCTGCTACGGACATAGTTCTTTCACATCGGTTCAACAAGAGATTGAGCGCAATTCTTTAATGTCAGATCTAAGGTCAATGAACTAAGTACCACATGCCTACTGTCGCAAAATGAATGAATCTACTGTGGTTGTGGAACGGCTCTTATTTCCTCCAGTTTAACGCTAACCAGAACTGCGTATTTTCGAACTGTGTCTTGTCACAGAAAGGAAGATGGATAGTAAGATTACGTGCTTCGATTTGTTAAAGCTGAAACTGAAATGAGAACACTGAAATTTACATATAGCTTCATGAACTATATGTGCACTTAGTAGTATGTAGTATGTGTAAGGATTGGCCCATAAGATCCGGCCCTCGCACTGGACCTTCAATGATCTATTGTGCTTCCCCTTTGGATGAAACCTTTAATAATCCTACACTTCGAATGAAATGTAGGACTTTATTTATGGGGGTGTCATAAAAGTCATTTGGTTCCATAAAGAACTGGCCCAGGTGACGAAATTTTAAATAAGCTATGTCCTCACAATCACAAAGGGTGTGTGTGGTTAATTCATCTTCTTCTAGGCGCCTTTCAAAGGTTGGGTCATATCTCCATCCCAGTTTTAGGTAGCAGTGACCACTGATTATATGTGCACTTAAATATTCTGGTCATACATACAAGGAAGTTAAAAACACTGACTACATTTAATAAGATCAGTCTATTAACAATGATGGGTAATTAGTCGCTGTTCATTTACTTGAAACTGAACACCAGTACACTCTGAGCCAAACGTCGAGTTACTGAACATTAATTCAGGTGGTACATAACGCGTAGTATAAAGTTATGTACTTCCATGCAACTTGTTTATTTACTGCCTCGAGTTTCTCACAACGGTCTCACGTCTATCCACTAGACAATTCACACTAAGTAATCTACTTCAAAAAATTAAATACATTCTTCAACAAGATGAATTTATATATTAAGTATCTAATCACATTTTACAGTCATAAACTTATCGAAGTATGATACATATTCCTATATCTTTTCGTGTAATTTTGAAAGTAAGAAGTTAAATTAACACAGTTCAGGTTCCGAATGACTATCAACAAGGAGAAGATATGTTTCCATGACATACATGATCCTATCTCATTACTTTATTAGTCTATATATTTTCTATAATCAAAGTATAAAAAATAAAAAGAAGTATCCAGGGAAAATTTAAAAATTTTCCCACTTGTAAAGCTCAGTGAACGACCCTACTGTAGAAGTGTTTAAAAATTGAACGGAACCTTTCGAGAAACTTTTTTAATTCAACTGTTTGAAGAAAGAAAGTTTCTTCCGCCATGCAATTAACATTCCACGTAATAACGCTAGGTTGTTCCAAAGATATTCTCACGCCGTTCATTACTGATAAAATCTGAGCCATTCTCATAACGCCTTTCCTGAGAACGCTGAACATGTGAAGCACTTGAAAGTATCATCTTTACTAATATATGAGGAATATGCAACAACTAGGGGGTAAATCGTACCTTTCATTCTTAAGTTTAAACATGTACAGGAACTATTTTGCATTAAATGTTCACTGTATTATATAAGGAATTTAAAGTAAAACTTTAAAGAAAAACTAGAAGAGAGCGTGACACGAAACTGCATAAATTACACATCAAATTAAAAAAGAAATCCACAAAACCAAGAACAAGGAAAATTACAACATACAAATTGCACGTTTGTTTACACATAACTCTACATTGTGGCATGTAGACCCGTTGCTTGGTAGTGGCTTCCAATAATGGTGTAGCGTCCTCAGCTTCAGTGTCCAACGGCTCCTGTCCTCACTTGCTGGAGCCTTTTAGCTGCAACTCTCGAAATGTACTAACTGGCTTCCAACTGCCTAACTGACTCACAAATCAAAGTCAAAGTCGATGTTACTTTACAACTGGCGGTCTACCGCCAAACAGTTCATTTTGGCACCAAGCCCCTTGACGTACACGACCACAGATTCTTTTTGCAACTGAACCCTTGCGGTCATGACCTTTATGTAACACCCTCTCTGATTAGAGGATGAGTTTGACTCATGTGAATATGCCTGTCAAGAGTCAGAGCTACTTTACGACTGGCGATTTACCGCCAAACAGTTCGTCTTGGTGTCAGGGCCCTTGGGGCCCACGACCACAGATTTTCTCCAACTGAAATCTTGCGGTAATAGTCCATATGTAACATCCTCTCTAACGAGAAAATGGGGTTGTCTCTAATGAACACACTTGGCCTTTCGTCAAGTGTATATTTCGCACATATAATATGTTCCTTCTGCACCACAAGCAAGTCTTCTGTCACTACAGGTTTTACAGAGGGGATTACACCTAACTTAAATATCTTATGCTACAACGGCAGCTTAGTAATTTGAACGGTCATAAGCTTGACCACCGTAAAGTTTAAGCCTCTTATACTTTCCACGTCGCACTTCGTTTTCGACCTCTTACGTAGCCTCGGGAGTTACCGCATAGAAACATCACTCCCAACTGTTCTTCTATTGTTGCATCACGTATGTATAGCAGTGACCGCGTAGAGAACATTACTTCCCATTATTGTTGCACCCTCCTGTTGCCGTGGAATTGTTGCGTTCGTGCCTGTTGGAAGAGCCGTTTCCTAACAAAAGAGATTTGCAGAGCCGCTCCTTAGCAATTGCTGTCTATGCAGACTTTATAGTTCTTGCCTTAAGCAAATTTTCCATATTATTAATTATATATCTTATTAATTCTAAGTAATTTTTAGCAGAGAAATGCGCTGAATACACTTCAATTCTCTTCAAAAGTTAGTATAAGATGAAACCAAGGAAGGTGAAATGGGCAGGATAAGTAGCACTCATGGGAATTAAGAGAAAAGAAACGCCTACACACTTTTGGTAAGAAAGGCTGAAAGGAAGAGACCACTAGGAAGACCTAAATGTAGATACGAACATAATATTAAAAAGAACCTTCAAGAAATAGGATGAGAGATTGGTTGGATTTATCTGGCTGAGGACAGAGACAAATGGCGGTCTCTTGTGAACATGGTGATAAACTTCTGAGTTTGAGAAATTTCAGAGAACTTTTCGGATTGCTGCCCAACTATAAATTTCGCATGAAGAACTCCGCTCCATAAAGGTAATCAGTTACTTAGTAAGTTAGTTAGTATAATGTCTTTACTACTAATACCGACGTATTCCGACTTTGATACATATCGTCAGACTCTATTACCACTTGTTGATTGCTGTGAACGTAACCGATTATTATTATATGCGAAGAATTCTGGGTACTGGCGTTACAGTACCTTTTGACCTGTAGCAAAGACCGTCATGTGATTTCCTCTTCTGGTCTCGTCCGGTAGGTGTCGGCTGAATCATAAGGGCAAATGTTGCTGGAACGGAGCAGATATTTGGTTTGTTTGTTTGTGTGTATGTCTGTTGTGTATTAGGAGTTCTGTAGAACTGTTGGGTTATTTTACGAAGCTATCAGAGTTCGACTGTGGTGAATCTTAAGCATTATAAATTATGAACGATGAATTGCACAAGTTTCTGCAGAAAGATTGTGGTCTAATTTTAGATACTATCCCGGAATTTGTCTGGAGGTGATGTGGGAAATCACGAATTACAACATTCAGGATATCCGATATTCTGGCCGAAACTCGAACCAAGAAACTCCTGTGTACGAATCTAGAGCGCTATCTCTACGACAATCCGCTCAGCTGTGGTGCAGGTATATGTAGGAAAATACAGGATTTCGATTATCTATGAATGTTTATTTAATTTATAAGAACAATATATACATACGTATCAACGTTCTAAGCTATTCAGAACTCGCATTTCCTTAATAGTGTAAAAGCTTATTGTTTATTTCCCGTAAGGATGCCCTGTATTTAAGATATATTGTGCCCCGCTTGAAATGGCTTTAATATGGCACATTACATTCAAATGGGCATTCTCGATATTTTAATCTGCATATTACGTTATTTTATTATGTTGTTTCAACTGGCTTTCCAATACGACAAGCACTAATATATTATCCATTATTTATAGTATAAAAACAACGGGAGTTTCGTTGGAATGAACATATTGTACCTTGATGACGACTTTCAAAATCGAAACATGTAACTAGCAGTGACAAAACTTGTATATAATTAAAAACTGTATATACGCTTATTTGAGACAGTGTATAGGCTGCATGTGTATCGATTTGAGAAGCAAAATATGACCTTTAAGTATAATAATACATACTTCTACAGTAAAATTCCTTCAAAAAAGTATAAGAAGAATTGCAAAAAACAGCATATTTCAATTTCTTGAAATATATTTATTTGTTTAAGTGACTGATTTAAAGTTAACTCTATGGTGCTAGAAATAGAACATATTTAAATTTACTGAGTCAAGGTTAAATGCTTAAACGTTTGTGGATCAATTTTCTTTACATCTGCTACATCATCTATCTATGGCTTTACAACCCTTTGTTGGACCTTGGTTGCTTTCTCGGTTTCCTGATTTTTTGACACAGTCGGTAGAACACTTTGAACGTCCAAGATCTTCTAAGGCCACTACCTCCACATAGGACAACACAAAAACATAGAACAAACGGACACAGACATCCATGCCTAAAGTTGGATTAGAACCCACGATCCCAGTGACTCAGTTGGTGAAGATAGCTGACGCCCTGGACCGAGCGGTCGTTGTGATCGGCAGCTGCGTCCTCAGAACACTGTTTAACTTCCGGTGTAAAAGCATCTACTTGACTCTCGGATTACGGCATATAGAGACAGAATACGTTGGTAAAGTTAAAAGTAAAGTTGTCCGTGGGCTTAACTAATTAAGCACTACGCCATAAAGGCGTATGGGGGAGTGGACGTATAATTCCACATTTTCTTGACCTTCGCACTAGTTAGAGGTGAGTGGTCAACTTCATGCCCTTGTCGCTTTACCCTCGTGAAAGAGCCCCTGGTACCCATTGGATCCCATACCCCAGAGCCGGTCTGGACGACGTGGAGGAGAGAGAATCCTTGACCCTACGGGGACACGAACTCTGACTCCTCAGTCGCTATACCGACTACGCTATCCCCGACTCTTACATTGATATATAGGAAAAAGCATAAATCCCACAAGTCGACATAGACAATCAAGTTTGTACGACGTGTAATTATATATGAAGCAATAATCTTTTGGTAGTAACTGTACTGAAGTTGTAACTTTCCACCAAGCATCCTCGAGAGGACTCAGGTCTACGGAATGCAAGTTGAGTGTGTGAGGCTGTAGCCCTCTTCTTCCCTTGGGGAACCCAATCTCTGTTATTTATCTTCTAAGTCTTGGCGAGTTATGTGCTATAAGGGTCCTCCCGTAGTCCACACGAGGTGTGGACCCGGTTTCTACGCCTGGCGAGCAGGCGAGAAGGAGTCGCAGCCAAGAGTTCACGGAGGTTTTATTCAGAAGTGCGCTCATTTACATACTTAAGTCAGATACACTTCCTTCCTTACCAGATGTTTTTCTTCTCACTCGAGAAATGGAATTATGCATTTCTCTTAAGGGAGAAGAGGCGGTGGAAAGTGAATGAACTAAAAAGAACAGAGGGAAAATTACGAGAAAAAGAATAGGGAAGCCTGGATCCATAAATTAGACTTACAGACTGAATGGAAATATCTCCGATGAGGAATTTGTGGCGGAAGTACGGTATACGTAGGTAAAAACCAATGCTACTCATACATCCACCTCTTAGTCCACTGAATACCCTGTTTTAATGGGGAACACTGTGGTTGTATTGGCGGGACAATTAAGGCTGTCTCCATATGCTCAAAATCCAGTTCTCAGTGTCTCTATGACATTAATATACCCCTTAGCATACAGGTCTGGAATCACATGTTGTCTTTCTCTATATAAATCGGTTTTCTCTGTTTCCGTGTTCTTTTCATTTTAGCAATACAATTTAAATTATATGCCTCCTGCCTATCATAAGAGAGCTGGGATAGTGTAGTCGTGATTACGTCTGACTAGGGATTTGACGACCAAGGGTTCGAGTTCGAGTCCCTGTAGGGTTAAGAATTTTCTCTTCTCAAGTCTCCGGGCCCATCCAGACTCCTACAATGGATACTGGGGGCTCTTTCTCCGGGGGTAAAGCGGCAGGGGCGTGAAGCTGACCATTCACCTTCAATTAGTGCCGAGGTCAAGAAAGTGTGGATCTATACATCCACTCCCCATACGTCTTCGTGGCGTAGTGCTTAATTAGTTAAGAACAGAGACAGACTTAACTTCTTACCTAAGTCATACTCATACGGATTTTTCGTCTCTAATCTTGTGTATTAAGTTGAATACCTTAAAGTGACTATTTCTATGGACTCCAATTTCTGTCTCTGTCATCTCGAGTTTGTCTCATGATTGTTATTTTACCAGTAGTTTGTATAATATTTTTTCAAGTAAAATAAGTATTTATCACATCTTTTGCATTCGTAGGATCTTGGAGAAAAGTGGGAGTACGATGAGACAGTACATCAGCTATTCATAGACTTCAAGAAAGCCTATGATTCAGTTTGGTGGGAAGTATTGTACAATATTCTGATAGAGTTTGGGGTACCTATGAAACAAGTTAAGCTCATTAAAATGTGTTTAAACGAAATGTATAGTAAAAACCGTATAGATAAACAGTTGTCTGATAAATTTCCTATTAAGAATTTTCTAAAACAAGGAGATGCTTTATCGCCACTCCTTTTCAACTTTGCTTTAGAATATGCCATGAGGAAGTCCAAGGAAACCTGGTGGGACCGAAATTAAAAGAGACACATCAGTTGTTGGTCTATGTTGATGATGTGAATCTACTGCATGATAATATAGATGCCATAAAGAACTGACGCAAGTATGAAGGTTTGTCAAAAATAAACACGGAAAAAAACTAAGTACATGTCGCTGTCTTGTCACCAAAACTCAGGGCAAAATCATGACATAACGATGGAAACCAGATGTTCTGAATATGTGACACAGTTCAGATATTTGGGAACAACTATAACAAATCAAAACCTTATTCAGAAGGAAATTAAGTAGAGATTAAACTCGGGTAATGCTTGCTACCATTCCGTCCAGAACTTTTTCTCTTCTCGCATGTTGTCTAAAATATAAAAATTAGAATACACAAAACTATAATCTTGCCTGTGGGTCTCTATGGGTGTGAAACTTGGTCTCTGATATTATGGGAGGAAAACAGACTGAGGGTGTTTGAGAGCAGGGTGTTGAGGAGAATATTTGGACCGAAGAGATATGAAGTGACAGGAGGGTGGAGAAAACTTCATAATGAGGAGCTTCATAACTTGTACTCTTCTCCAAGTATAATTAGAATGATGAAGTCAAGGAACATGAGGTGGGCAGGGCATGCAGCACGAATGGGGTAGAAGGGGAATGCATATAGGATATTGGTGGGAAAGGCAGAAGGAAAGAGACCACTTGTAAGAACACGCGTAGGTCTTAGATCTTAGAGAGATAAGATAGTATGATATGGATTGATTTGATCTGGCTTAGTATAGGACAAGAGTAAGGCTCTTGTGAACATGGTAATGAACCTTCGGGTTCCATAAAATCCTGGGAAATTCTTGAATAGCTGTAGAATTGACGGCTCCTCTAGAAGGGCTCAGCTCCACAAGTAAGTAAATTAAAATACACATATATATTGCTGGATGCTGTTTTGCCAAATCTATTCCAATTGTATACATTCTCAACACATTTTGAATTCGTGGGGTTTGAAGAGCACAGGATCTCGGTGATAGTAAAGTAGCTTCGTGTGAAAAGAATGAAACTTACATGGCAAATTATGTTTGTTTAGAAGACCCTTCAACAGTGCGCTGGAACACCAATTAAGTTGTTGAAATGTTTTAAGAGACGGTACGTACGTATTTGTGAAGGATGGCAATACGTGACGACGAAAACTGAGTGCGTGATGAGGTCTCCATAGTAATTACTATCAGACAAGGCATAGGCACAAAAGTACGAAGAGCACGTCCCTCTTGCAGCCGTCCCAGCACTCAGGATGCACATCCACACTCACTTTATCTCTCATTCATTTTCAGTAAAGACTGAAGAAAGAAATGACATAAAAATGCTCACTTATACCAAATATTCGTCGTTGGCACTCTTGTGTCGTACTCTCGAATTTCAGTTCTAAAAGTGGCCATATTGATTCAAAATTCTCCTGGTTTACAAAACGGCTTCTAAAAGGAATTCTCTCTTTACACTGAACCAAGACTGCCGTTTCACATTCACTCCAGCCGATATTTACACATATGAAATTACTGAATTCTAAATAACTTATCCAGTTGACAAGTTCCATTAAATAAAAGAAGGAAACAGAAAAATCTCAAATAAACCAGTATTTCCATCCATCATTAAGCGAAATCAAGTAATGATGTGGGACTAATTATATGTGACTGGTGTGACTATTACAATCAGACTATCCCGAATGTGGCAGAATAATTCACTTAGAGAATAACCAGAAATAAAAAAAAAATATTAACCATGCAATAATTTACCCATGAAAATGAAATCTGGCGAGAGCATTCCTCCGAGGATATGGAGGTAATAAAGTAAAGCTATCCCTGTAACAGGCCGTGAAGTTCCATAGGGTTGTGAGAGGTCGAGGCTTTCACATTTTCTAGACAGTCGGCTCACAGACTGCGGTAAGGTTATCAGCCTTATGCGCCGGCCACCCTTTACCCCCAAGAAGATTCATGATACACATTTCTGTTACAGGTTGAGTCTACCCCAAGGCCATAGCGCGGCTGAAATGATTAGGTCAATTGGAAAAAATCCAATGACCACACCGGGAATCAAACCTGCGACTTTTCAGCTTTTAGCATAGAACCTCAACCGATTACGTTACCGCGTGCCCCTGGAGGATATGGAGATAGTGAGGTTAGAGAAGATGGTGGAATTGCTCCTTCCGCTTCGAGAGACAGAGCGACACATGTTGGCTGACAAAACTCAGCAGGGCAGGAGGAACTTAGCTATAGCGGAAATGGCACCAACCGGACAGGCAGGCATGGAGTGAGTTTTTGGCAGTACATGTTACAGCCAAGATTTTTTTCATTATTTTCAACGGTAAATTACTGAATGACTTTTAATGATTAATTCGGCGTCCTATCCGAGTGAAACTGCTCTCTATAAATAACTGAATCGTCTTTAAAAAGTTCTAAGCGTCAGAGCATACGTGCTATTTTTGATGACAAGTTATCCTTAAACAGAATAACTGTGAAGCTAGTGGATCGCCGATACCACTAAAGATAAGCGGAGGTCATCTGCTGTAGCTATGTTTACACTTCCTGATAGTACTTAGCAAACCAGTCAGAATTACACGTATTTGTTCCTTATTGGTTCACGCTGAATATATCAAAGAGCAAGAATATATTTAAATATGTTTCTGTTATCTCGGATGTTGCAGTCTTTCGCGCGGATAACACACACACACATATATATATATAAGCGTGTCCTTTACTGAGTTCAATTACCGGAGATTTGTCATCCATATGCTGGGTATAGTTCTGCTCTCTACTCCAGCATTTCACGAGTGCACTTGAAACAGCCATGGAACTGCGCATGGTGACTATACCTACATATTTACGTAAGCAGGCTATTCGTGTATTTCTGCGTTGTGTGTGAGTATGTAAACGTTGGTCAATCTTTGCTTAATCTTCACTTCTAATTATAGATGTACATAAATATTTCGTCCAGAAGAAAATAGACTTGCTCCCCGCAAAATATATACAATCTGTTCTTATATCCTGCTCAGTTGTAATGAATATCAGTACTGTATCTCATACTTGACTAGAGAAGAGATATTTAAACTGAATTACTTTCTATTAGGAACTTGCATCGCAGTAAAACCACGGTGTCCTTGCCTTACGATAATATTTTACTTTCTTTTATTTGGCTAGTTTACATGACTGTACTTTTAATTAAGACTTTATATTCTAGTCTATCCAAGAAATGTGTTTTACATTCCACTGCAATGGTGCTGATTGTGATCCGTGTAGACGCTTCCTAATTACATTTAACATCTCTTTCAGTCTTTCTTCCCATGTTATTTCTCTCCACACTTCTCTACTTAATTCTTCATTTGTTTTCATTTCTAATTCTTTATTTTCTCCTTTTATTCTTACGTTTGCTGGAAATTCAGGCTTTGTTTGGTTACACCGTGTGAATGTGGCCGATGCTGTCAAAGTTTCGGAGATGTATGCTGCCTCCATCTACACGGTCGAAGTGCGTAATACGGCTGAGTTTAATTATATAAAGATGGAAAAACCTACACATGTGTAGAAACGCCAAAGTCTGTGACATGGACGAATCGGATTATGTACAGCTTCATGACCCTATATATACACATAAATTCACTCACTTTACATATTTGGACCCTAATGATGGAGGCAGCATATGCCCGAAACGTCTGCAACAAGGCCCTCATTCACACTGTGTAACTAACTAAAACCTGATTTTACATCAAGCGTAAGAAAACACAGACGAAGAAGAGAATATACAGACAGACAACAAGGCGATCCCATGGGTTTATTTTTATTTATTTAGAATAACGAACGTAACGTAACCAGAAGTTCTTTGAATAATGGCCAACTTTCTTCGATACTGCACGGACCGAGCAGGAAACAAAAAAAAAATGAGGAGGGAGATCACAGACAGTAAAGTGGTATCATAAAAGCCATAAGCCTAAAAAATTAGGGGGGATTGGTAGACAGATGGACAGATACAGAAGGATACAGAGGCAAGCAGACAGACAGAGATACACAGAAGGAGACAGATGGATACACAGCTAACAAAGTGATCTCATAAGCCTATATTTATTTTCTCAAAAGAATGAAATTAGGCTAAAACCAGAAACAAGAAAATTGAGAATGGAAAAATCAAAAGTTAAACAAAGAAAACAGAAGAGAAAATACAAGAATTCCACATTGAAGACGGAGGCAGTACGTACCTACTAAAGGTCCGCAGCAACGCCCACATTCACAAGGTGTAACCACGAAGGGACTGAATTAGCATCACACTTAACAACCATGAAAGCCAGAAATCTGTACTTCTGCTTCTTCCGTTATTTCTCATTTTTAGCATATTTATCTTATTTTGAAAAAATGATAACAAGCTTATGAAATCTCCATGCTGTCTGTGTGTCTGTGTATCCTCCCCTACTAACCTTCAGTGGCTGAATCAATATTTATGAAACTTGTGCACGCACATCATGGCGCCTGAGCTCATCTCACCACAAATCTCTCCAATCACTCTGTCTGTGTCTGTATGTGTGTTCCCCTACTGTTGCTAGGCATCTGCTTGATCCCCTTATCGTTGCTAGGAAACAGCTCGGTAAAAAATGTAACGCGGCAATGAATACATACATAAGAATAGAAGAATTGTGGGAGGCGTCGTTTTCTATATTAACACCGCTCTCTTCCAACCCGCCTTTGCTTGTATCGGCGCAGTCGGAATGGTGCTATCCCTGCTGCACCTGTTTCTACCTTAGGAGAGTGTATGATGCCTACTGGAAGTTGTCCTCACAGATCAAACTAAGGAAGATCGGTATAGGTACGGGAAACTAGCTGGGTCGATTCGCATGAGTCTCAGGGTAGCGATGCCGAAGAAAGCGTTTTCTGAGAGTTGAGCCAATTGACGTTTATTCACCTGCTAATTCACCACACTGTTAAATTAATGTATTCTTAGCTTTAAGTTACAGCGTTACACTATCGGCAAGCTATGTCTCGGAGCGTGCAAGGGTCACGTCCGTTCAGTTCGGAATATTGTGAAAGTCTCCTTTTTTTTTTGGAATGCCTTGCACCCCCACGCCGGGAATTCGAAAGATGGTGTTGACATATACATTTCATCCCATCTTCCGTGGGAAGCTTGAATGAGGCAACCCAATCATACTGGCCCTCATTCACAGGCAATTGTAACAAGCTCTGACCTGTCCTTTTAGGCGCGTCCGGTTCCCTGTACCCGAGCTAAATTTATGACTGATCGTAAATGTCATAACTCCGGATTTCTTGTTTCTGCCAGAATCTAGAAATTTTCAACATAAACACCGTATTGCACGTCCCAGACGATGAAATACGATATTATAGATCACGATACATTTCCAGTAATATCGAAACATAAGACTTTTGAAGTTAAAATTACCGAGAATTAATTAGAAATAAATTTAATGGTCATCTATAATCATCCAAATAAATAAGGGCTCAGAATGATCAGCGTCAATATGGTCCATGCTGTATCTGGGAAACTGAGTGAATAGTTCTTCCGAGAACTTCTTTTTCTTTGCTATGCACTATAAGAATTCGTTTGTACCAAGAAGTGTAACCAGAATCAGGATTGCGAAATCGAGAAGGGCGGATTTTCATAACCAAACCCAATGGAGATTCACACGCGTAACAGCGGTAACCACTGCGGTGTACTGGGGACCGTGGTGGCCCGCGGCGACCATCAACCTCACATATAAATCATTGTAATGCCTGTGGCTGGCAGCTCCTGCGGCTCCAGCGGGAATCTCACCTATGCTATGCAAGGTGACTAGCGGTTTCCAAATTTTGCATAGCTCTTCGCTTCCGACAAGAATTATAATTAGGCACTAAAATATTTCATGAAATGCAAATTAATATTTTGAATCATTTAAAATTACTTAATTTAATACTTAATTTAAAATTAACAAAAGTTGCTATCTGTTAGTTAATTCTAAGGGGTTCTGACCGTAGTATATAATACTCGGGACTACTGAGCTTCCTGACTTCATCCACGGTTTAACGTACTAAAATACACGTTTCGGAAAATGGATCTGATTCCGTCCTCAGGTGATAAGGAGGAGTAACCTAATCTGTGGGGTTCATTAGAACGAGCTAATGTCAATCACTAGACACAAACAGGTCCATTTTCTGTGAATTTAAGAGCAAATCGATGAATCCAATTTTTTACTCACGAATACACAGACAAATATACACACGCTAAAACATGTTTACTTTTTAATGAGAAAAACAATACAGTATCATAGTGATAAATGTAACAAATATGAACTGTTTATTCCTGAATAATTTCAGAATCATATTTCATCTAACCAACAGAATTTCTACTCTTTCTGTACGATTCATACAGCCATAGCAGTAACATTTCCTGCTGAGAACATCACAATATGCATACGGTTTTAACAGAGAAGCATTAATACAAAATGAACTTTCGTTTGAATAAACTAGGCCGCTCCATGGCTCAAGCGGTTAGTCTCTGGCTTCCCACCGTGGCGGCCAGGATTCGATCCCGGGTGTGGTCAAGTGGCATTTGTGGTGGACAAAGTTGCGCTGGGGCACGTTTTCTCCGAGTAATTCGGTTTCCCCTGCCAATCTTCATTCCACCAATTGCTCCACAATCACCCTCACCTAACATATGGGGCTGGTACAATAGGCCAGAAGTGGCCGCAGTACACGAGACTTAGTCCCACCCCAATAGCAACAAAAAAATAAAAAATAAATAAATAACTTAACATACGAGTATTTCTATCCCTCAATTATAGTTATATTCGAAATAGGTAATTTCCAAAGGAATCACGTACTTCCAAGTGCAGAAGACTGTAAACAGTCGTAATATACATATTAGGATCGCCCTAAGAGTAGATAGTGATGCATCTGCGGGACCTTCACTGTTCGTTAAATATTGATACGAGAACAAGCAGACTTTAAAAACCAGTGCTGTCCAACGTTCTTATGTACTCGGGCAAAATTCACTGGTGCCTATGGAGGTGCGGGCGCCACCACACACCACTACTACTACTACTACTACTACTACTACTACTACTACTACTACTACTACTACTTCTGCTAGTAGTAGTAGTAGTAGTAGTTCTACTACTAATTAATACTACTATTTCTACTACTTCTCAATACTACTACTTCTACTACTACTACTGCAACTACTATTAATACTAATAAAATAAGTACAAATTTAATACTGACTAATCTTTTGTTAATATAATTATAATTATATAATTGTATTTACTTACAATCTTACATAATTTGACACTGCATGTTAGCTGCAAGTTGTCGAAAATCTGGTGTGCAGCTGGAACAGGCTGCTCTTAGTGCATCATCTAAGTGTGAGTCTGTTAGGCAGGATCGGTACTTATTTTGGATGATGCTCATAGATGCGAATGCGACTTCGCGCAGATACGTGTAGAACCAAAACAAGAATAAATTTTCAGAGCAATGCTATGAATGTCTACCAGAGTCCAAAAATTGCTACAAGTTGGAAATGAGGATTTCAAAGATATGTCTTCTTGGAAATTTAAAATTTCCATTTCTATTTCTTCAATATTATATTTTTCGAAGATTTCACACACCTCCCCTCCAAGTTCACTAACGTCAACAGTGTCGAATGGATTGCTGATAAACATTGTCACTGGTTCAAGTGTTGAAAACTGGCTAAAGCTATTACTAAATTCGGTCACAAGGGCTTCAAGATGCTGGGCAGAAGATGGAAGATCGTATTGACAGCCATTTAAGGTTTCCACAACAGATTTCATATGAGGAAAATGTGAAAGGGAATTTCTGTTTAAATGTGCAATCCATAGCTTTAGTTTCTTTTGAAAAGCATTCACTACACTTATCATGCTTGAAACGTTACGATCTTTCCCTTGTAATTCAAGGTTTAACTCATTTAATTTTGAGGTGATATCTGTCAAGAAAGCTAAATCCAGTAGCCATGATATTGCATCAAGTTCTTGATAATATTGGCCAGGAGATGAGTTCAGAAAGTCCCTGACCTCATCCAGAAGACAGAAAAATCGTTCCAGTGTTTTCCCCCTACTAAGCCACCTTAGGTCTGCATGGAAAATTATGTCACCATGCTCAGTGTCCGACACATTCAAAAGATTTCTGAACAATCGATGACGAGGAGAAGACGATCTGATATAATTTACCACACGAGTTACTACATTCATAACATGGTCGAACTTCAAAACATTTGCGCATAAAGCTTCCTGGTGGATAATGCAGTGATAAGAAAGAACACTGGGAAATGATTCATCCTTAGCACAAAGAGCAAGAAACCCATTGTTCCTACCAGTAATTGAAGGCTCACCATGTGTAGTTATAGCAACAAGTTTTGAAAGTGGTAAGTTATATTCTTTCACACATTTAAGGAACACATTAAATATGTCTTCTCCCCTAGTACGTTCCTGAATTGGCAGCAGTTTAACGAACTCTTCCTTTACCGTAAAATCGCCAAAAAACCATTCTAACAAATACATATAATTGTGCAGCATCCGATATATCAGTGCTTTCATCAAGCTGGAGTGAAAAATATTCACACGATTGCAGATCCTGATGTATTTGGGATTCCAGATTATCATAAATCTATTCAATTCGTCTAGCAACAGTTTGGTGAGACAACTGATATCCTTTGATGGAAGACATAAGTGCAGATTTATCGTTATGACCATCAAACAGAGACTGGCCGGCACTGATCATAGCTTCTTTAACTTTATCTCCATCACTGAAAGGATTTTTCCTTTTAGCTAACACATGACAGATTTTATAAGAAGCTATTGTTCCGTTACTACATTGCTGGATAGGCTTTGTAAATACACATTGTTGCAAGGTTAATTTAGATTTTAGGTCTTTCATCTTCTGTTCTTTTACTGCAGATTTCACAGGAAATTAACTGTTGAAGTTCTTTTGGTTAGTCAAAAAATGTCGCTCTACATTACTTTTTATAGGAACAGACACGCTACCATTACACAATAAACACACAGGTTTTCCTCTGTATTCGGTAAAACAATACTGCTCCCCCCATTCACTGTTAGAACTATAACTTCGTCTTTCAGCCATGTCAAGAATAGCTATATATAATAGTACTGCTTATTTGCTCAATAATTTGAAGCACAATAACTAAAATACACTGACAACTGTGTAATTTGTAGAATGTACTACTTTTCACAACACGAGACACATATAACTGAACTATGGTCGTCACAAACTCCAAGTAATACTGAATGTTTGGCTGAAGAACGCGAACTTGGAAATATAGCTACTATCAATTTCCATTAGTGTAGGACCCTCTAATAAATTCTTATTGGTTGCGGCATCGCTTTGTTGGGATTAAAGTAACTTTGATTCATATTGCCGATGAGTTTAGAAATTGGGGAAATTACTGTAAGCTGGGCCCCATAGTCATGTTCGTGTCGGTGAATATGTTTGCCCTACCGATCACAGAAAATTTTATGATACCCTGGCCATAAATCCGAAATCCATGAAAGCCGATTCAGTGGGGACTTGCAGCTGTTTGAGTCGGTAACAATACCGCTAGGGAAAATTACCTGATCTTGAGAGGACGACGGTTTCCCTAGTCGTAAAATAACTCTGTCATTTTATTATTATTGTATTCTGACTCAGACTCTGTTGGACGAGGTGCTTTCTGTGCGGTCTGCGCCTAGGTATTATAAGCAGGACAAGTCTAGACTTCGGTTAGTTGTGTAACAGTCACCGTCCAGTAAGGAGCTGAACACGGAAGTTGAGGAAGTGACGGTCTTGAAGCCGTTACCAGGCGATAACGGGCGAAGATACAACATACTGAAAAGACTTCGTATGTGCTGTAGTGAATTGCATAGTGTGTGAATTAGCAATAGTGCTACAGTTACTTGTAGTTACGAGTCGTGTGTATAAGTGTTCAATCAATCAAATTACGAACCTAAACCGCGTCCATTTCGCTCATACACGTGACAGTCTTGATGGTACACAATTCCATCAGAAAAAAGGGCTCTTACCTTAAGTACTCGAAATAAAACGTCTTTACCCTACAGGAAATGTTACGTATTAATATGGCAGTGAGAAGACCATGAATATCTAATTTAAATACGACAGATTTCGTACACAGAACAAATATCACATCGGCAAGCCTTCAGTCCGGACAGGCGATAAGGTCTCTTACAGACGTTCCGGTTTTCGACGGTGGGCCGTTACGGCGAAGGCGCTGTGGGTTGCAGTTGAAAAGAACGTGTAGTTGAGATATTCATATCGTCCGACAATCGGATGTTGTGAAAGAGGCATAAGCTGGACGGAATTCAAAAGGCAAAGGCCCCACCTAATGTACACTTGTCTAGCGTTGTTCGAGCATGATAATCGGTAATCTGACTAATAACTGAGAATAGATTTTGGCAGAATGTAATGTAATGTATAGGGTCAAGGAAAAAAGTACTGGGTTGTTTTAAAGCAGAAACACCCTACCCTACACCATTCCAAATTATCCGTTTGCTACCCTGCTTCCGTTCTGTTCCGTTTTTATTAAATGAATCCCTAGGATAACTGTACAGTGCTGTTTTTTCAAGATGGTCAAGGGGGGTGCAATGGAATTATTGTTGTTATTGTGGCAGGATTCTTGCGTGCTTATTTCGCATTCTGGTACGATGTATGTTGCTAACTACATGAGACAGACTACCTCGATGATTTTCTTAATTCTCTTAGTGGGGGGTGGAGTCCAACTGGGTCCACTCGGCACGGCGGCGACTGATTTGCCTATTGTAGCTTGCCCCGGGTGATTATGATGACGGAGAATTTGGGGGAATGAAGATTGGCAGGGGAAACCGAAGTACTCGGAGAAAACCAGCCCCAGCTCCACTTTGTCCACCACAAATCCCACTTGACCAGACCCGGGATCGAACCCGGACCGCCACGGTGGGAAGCCAGCGACTAACCGCTTGAGCTATGGTGCGGCCTTCCACGATGGTTACTTAGGTATTCAAGGAACCCCTGCCTTCATAGAATGGGAATTTCATTATAATATAAGGTCACCACGGCGATATGTATCAAGATTAAGGAAATCCAGGATATGATACCGCGTGCTCTGTAGACAGGTCATCTGTATCGCAGGAACATGCTGCATCCATCTGCGGGACAGATCACTTCCATCGAGAAAACAGAGGCAGCAGGTCGCCTCGAAACACAAATATATCTGAAAAATGTTTCACTGTAACATTCTAGAAAACATTAAAATTCATCATTACGCTGACAAAAGACGGGGATTGGATCGTAATCAGAGCCAGCTCAGTCCAATTTCATGTCTTCACAACATAATCACAAATTCTTATTATATCACCGTTCATAATTTTATTGTGAATACAATATCAATTTCTGCCGTTCAGAGAACTTGGGTTTAGTGCGTCTCTCCAGATTTATCACTCATGATCACAGCTTCATTCAATTCCACTCGACATAACCACTGAATTGGTTAAAAGCACTAAGGAACTTCCCCTTTAACCATCCGAAATTTGGGGCTGAGAAGAAGCTCAAAACTTAAAGATTGAATGTATGAATACGCTCTCTGTAGTGGGATCTCTCATATCTCGGGGGATGTACTGAGTATTGAACAACGCTCGAATAATGGCTAGTAGAGAAGAAACTAGGGGAGAGCCCTCTTCCAGCGCCATTTCATCCACGACGACCTTGATACAGCTTTGCCAAATAATTCAAGACTAAATCCTTCATACGCTGACGACAGAAACGAGTAATCAGGACGTTTCAAAGTCGTAGAACAAGGCCTTAAAATCGTGAAGCAACACGTATAAATCTTAGCCTCCTGTGGTGTCATATTCATTCCTTATTTTCCAAACTGTACGGTGTATAAACGGTAATCCGAAAACGTAATCTGAATTTGTTACGCTGATAATCCTTATTTTACTATCAAAAGTATCCGCAAAAACACCACAGAATTTGTTTTGTTGATTAAGTGTTCCTATAAAAAATAAATAATTTTATTACAGGCAATTCAGCTTCATTAAACTTTAACCTAAATTAATTTAATTACAATTTTATTAGAATCCACCAGGTATCAGCCTTCATAACTTGCATAAGGCACAAAATTAAAGTTGATCACATACAAATTAAATACACTAAATAGGGAGCAGTTTCTACGTGAAGATCCTTGGAACTTCTACGTATCTTGAATTTTCTGTCCTTGTCTATCCCTTCTCCCATGCCCTGCAAAGAAGATTGGATCTCACCTCTCTATCAATTCCTCATCGTAGTAATTCAAGGAGTGATGTAGACACAGCCCAGAGCGTCATGGAGCTCAGATACTTTGAGGATAAGCAACGCTGCGCCGGGAGACAATATGAGTGTTCACCTGAACAGCCTAATCCACGAAACTTAGATATTAGCTATGTAACTCACCCTTTCACCGTCTCAGGCATTAATGCAGGCTCAAAAATTCCAAACCATAAATATTAAACCTTCTTACTCGTAATATCTAAGGATTATATGTTATTCACGCCGATCATATTGGCCCGCGGGGTCTAAGACATGAACAATTTTCTCCCGCTCGAAAACTGCGGTCGAGGGTTAGAATCCCACTCGAGGCATGGATATCTGTGTGCCTTTATTCTGTGTTTGTGTTCTTCAGTGTGTAGGCTGGTCACTAGTCCAAGGAGTCCTAACGTCTGTGTAAAAAAAGTTTACGAAATTGAAGAAGAGGCCAGGACCCAAGAAAGGGCTGTAGAGACATTGATCAATGAACGAACGAATGAATAAATGAATGAATGTGCTATTCTACAGACGCTGCGGAATGAAGAAAGGTTTAAGTACGAAGCGCGATATTATTATGATCAGCGTTTTCTGTCCGTTAATTCTACTTTTTCACTTGGTATGATGATATTTTTATTGCTAGTGGGGTGGGACTAAGTCCCTTGTACTGCGGCCACTCTGGCCTATTGTACCAGCCCCAGATGATATGTGAGGGTAATTGTGGAGCATATTGTGGGATGAAGATTGGCAGGGGAAACCGAAGTACTCGGAGAAAACCTAACCTAATTCTTTCGGCCGCACTATGGCCCTGGGGTCGCCTCAGCCTCTAACAGACATGAGTACCAGAAATTAATTAAATAATTTTCCTGAATAGTAGAGCGCGGCCGGTGCGTAAGGCTGACAACCTTACCGCCACGTTTGAGTCGATTATCTAGATAATGTGGGACCCTCAACGTCTCACAACCCTATGTGCCTTCACGGCCTGGTACAGGGATAGCTTTATTTTACTTACTTACTTGTTTTAAAGTTCCCTTATGTTGAACACGCACGTCACAGGGTACCGGTACTCACACAACACCAGGTCCGTCTGTCATCCCATAGCTGACATATGAGCTGACTGTTGAGTAGATCAGTGGTCTCACCATCTCAGATACACAGACCGAACTGCTACGTTCCCCCACCCATTGTTTTGGTTCGGAGCAGGTTACCATGACAATGCATTACTCTTTTAATTTGTGAAATTTGGTGTGTAACTAAAAACATACCAGGAGCCGGGATAGCGTAGTCAGTATAGAGACTGGCTATGGACCAGTTCGGAGTACGTGTCCCGGTAGGGTCAAGAATTTTCTCTTCTCCACAACGTCCAGACCAGCTCTGGGCCTCACCCAGCCTCCTATCCAATGGCTACCGGGGGCTCTTTCTCCGGGGCGTAAAGTTGACCACTCACCTCCAACTAGTGTCGAGGTCAAGGAAATTTGGATCTATACTACATCCAACCCCAATAAGCCTTCTTGGAGTAGTGCTTAATTTGTTAAGCACAGGGATAACTTTACCTTACTAAAATCATACCGACAAAGTAGCAGCATATCCCGCATGCAGGGGCAAATAACGTTCTTGGCTACTGTAAAGAACAGGCAGAGAATGAAAAGGCTGGCCAGGTCGATCGACGGGTCTTAGCTGCAGAGATTAACGGCGCCATCAACCCCAATCTTGCCAACTCTCAGCGGCATATCTGTCTTGGTTCGATGACAGTCTTCTGTCTCTCTCTTTCTTCACATGATATTGGTAGAGAAATTAGCAGCGTCGCAAGAAAAGGAAAACGCAAAGATATGTTTATAACCCTATTACTTAAGTAAGAGACCACTAGGAAGACCAAGACTTAGGTGGGTGGACAATTTTAGAATGGGTCTTAGACAGGATTTGATTGTATAGACTGAATGGATCTGGCTCAGGATAGGGACCACTGGAGGGCTCTTGTGAACACGGCAATGAACCTTCGTGTTCCATAAAATACTGGAAAGTTCTTGAGTAGCAGCACAAAGGAAGAATACTCAAGAACAGTTCAGCTACATGAATGAATGAATGAATTAATTAATTAATTAAGCCAAAGTCACAGATAATTCGTTCTCCTGTAATACAAATAGAGGTCTTTGTAACTATATCATATTCAATAGTATACGCAATACGGACACTTCGTTAGGTCCCTTCGTCTTAGATAAAAATTCTACATTTATTTCGAAAAATTTTCATCAAATAATATCGTCTTTCTTGTGTTCAGGCATTCCTTCTATTAGTATTTAATTTAATATTTTCAGTTAAAACACGTATGCACTTTCTTTCTCTGACGCTTCAAATAGCAATGCCCTAGAAGAAGAATGAAATTTCAGGTCTACCTGCTCACATAAACAAACGACGAATCTAAATTCTGATACTCCTCCTGCTAGGAACAAACTTTTATGAATTACGCTTTAAATGTAAAAGAATTCGACTTCTTCTGAACCCCCACAATTTAGGAAAAATTTTGTTATTCTATGAGATATCCTCTGAGGTTTTTATATATTTATATTCACAGGTGTATTTTCTTTTGACTCGACAGTACAATAATTTTCCATGCAGGATTCTGCATTTCTTAAGAACAGAGGAAATTTATGCGGCATCGTTTACTTTAAAGGAAATAAATTCTAAGAATGTTTAATGCGGTAATAATATCACGATTTATTTTTCTTTGCACTACAGCCCCAGTGGGCCTAGACTTACCTCCATGAACTTCTCCGTTCACTTCGGTATTTCTAGATCTTACATATTCCATAGGACTCCTTGGGCGGGTGATCAGCTCGTCGCAAGGCCTCTACCTGTACACAAACACAGAAGAACGCTCACACACAAACTAAACATCCATGCCCTGAGTGGGATTCGAATCCACGATTCCCGTTTCCAAGCGAGCGAAGACAGTACATGCCTTAGACCGCTCGGCTACCGTGACCGGCATTATCACGAATTTAGCTGGCATAATACATATATGTCGAGCTAGTACCTTACAGAACTACTCTAATGTACTCGTAATGTACACTTCAAATGAATACACACGTTAATAAATGTATCAAGGGGTGGTTTAACGATCCGAAGAGATTGGCACGGCCGAGGATCATTAATTCTGCAGGACTGAGTAAAGAGACTACCGAATGCGCGAAATATATTTACGCAGTCCTGAGGGGTCAACTGCCTCTGAAACTTTAGCTGAATATCTGTTGCTTTGCATAAGGCAGAATATCAGGACTTCATAATGTCGGACGGTAGGATGACTGAGGATCGATAATGGAATGGCGGTGGCCTAATGGAGGTATTATCTAGGCATTCTCCTACAAGGACTGAGGAAAACCACGAAAACCGCAGCCAGTATCCCGGGCTAGGTTTGTACTGAACATCTTCCGAATACAATACAAGATTATTTACCTCCAGGGCAATCCGTTCAGCACGTTGTGCCAGTGAAGGCTGAACGGACAATAACATGTTTCTAGACTGACTATGTTACGAAGTAAGATTACATCGGAATTAAATTACAGACGACAGTATAACGGGGAAAATTCTCCCATTCCACAGGCAGGAGAATACAGACCAACTGATAATATGTGAGAGGTAATTAATGAATTATTCAGAACCGATGACAATAACATAAATTGAATTCATGAATATAATTTCAATAAATTCATGCAGTGTTAATAATTTGTGTGGAGATATGGTTTTTTTTGCATCCAGTCATAGGTAATTAATACCTTACTATTATATATAGGAATCTTCCGCAGATGTATTGATCGGACCTTTAATATATACATTTTCCTCTCAGAAACCCTGCACTCTCTGCAGTTGTCAGTTCGGTGTCTTTGTATAATTTTCAGCTCAGATATTTTTTTGTCACAAACACAATCCATAACAGCAGATTATGTGTAGAAAAAATCTTGCAACACTGATCTATTATTGTCCGAATGTGGTTTCCTTTCAACTCAAGTAACTGCAAGTAAGATCAAGAATTCGATTCCATTCTTCCTTCCCCTTTTGTACCTTATGAAGTCCGTAACCCTAAAATTCATGGTTTCCTTGCTACATTAGTAGATGACTGAACTACTGCCGCCTTCCCCGAAGTCGTATAGCCGTGTAAGGCCAGCAATTTGGATAACTTCCCTGACATTGAAACAACCTCTGTAGGCCGCCATTTGCTGAAGCTTATCTTGAGTACAGGACGAGAAAATGGCACTCCGAAACTCGACTCGCACCGTCTTCTACAGTTCGCTGCACTTTGTAGATCAGGATCTAGTAAATTGCAAGCATTATTTTACAATGGCACAAAACACGATCTCTGGCTTTTATCCAACAAAGAGATAATGGTCGCGGCTAACTAAATCGAATCAGCTCGAAGCAAAATGATTATTGTGCTTTTCTTACTTCAGTTCCTTTATAGAGGATGTGTGGTTTCTGTAGTGTACTAAAAAGCAATTCAAAGTGCTTTAATGTTTTCCGCTCTATTCTTTGTGAAGTACAATATAATAGCATTAATTTCTCTTATGCCAACCAGATAATTCAAAGAAAACGAGACAGAATATATTTGCTATCATTACATATAATTGGAATTAAACCCGTGGAATTAATCTCTGTCTCCATTTCAACAAAGTCATTACATCTTCATTTTGAACGTACAGGTTACCCTGTCCATCAGAAACTGCGTCAACTGCAGGAAGCGGAGACAATGCGAAACACGAGGATACAAAAATCATCCCTTAGAAGGGAATTCTTACAGAAATAATGCTACATACAACGAACACCGATTGTTCATGAAATAAAAGAAATAGCTTCCATTACGTAATAAAATTAACACTGATATCATTAACTTTATTTGCTCCAGTTCAAAGGACGCGGAAAATATATTTGTTTACTTGACCTCTCTGCTCCCGATAAATTCCCCTGTTAGCCGTATACATTTAATTATTTCCCACGATAATCATACAAGAACTTCCTTTCCAAAAATTTTCTAGATACCACCGAACTAATAATTTTGACAGTGGTCTAGATTCCCAACATGTGGTTTCCAACCCACAGATATGACAGTAATGTTACCATATATATACATAATACAAGTACTTGGGAAATTAATCCCGGTTCCTCACTGAATATTATAAATTAAAGCATCAATTTAGCACTTGCTTGCTCATATCACTGTGTGAGACTGCTGTGCTTGGATTACTCTGGTCTTTTATGTACAGTATGCGCCAAAATTGCAGTGCTGAAACCCGCGCATCTGGAACGCGCATGTGCGTTTGTATAAGGGGCATAGCTCCAGCCGCACGTGTTCCCAGTAGTGAAAAGGAAGGCGTGTTGTGCAGTTGTTGTTGGAAATGGGTCTCTCGACGGAGGAAAAAGTATTCATTGTTGAGTATTATTTCCACTCATACGGAAATGGTCGCCAGACAATTCGCTTCCTTGGTTTTGAGCGGCCAGATATTATCGTCCAGAAACCGCCACACAGTACACGTGTGACGATATGGTGTGCCGTCTCAGCACACGGTATATTAGGCCCTTATTTCATTGAGGATGAGGACAATGCTCTTACCGTCACCCAAGTACGGTACAGGGACGTGATGATCGGACCATTTCTTCAGGATTTGAGAAGGTTCTGTCGTGCAAGGGGTCTTCACATGAATAGAGAGTGGTATCAACAGGACGTCTTTTCACTTCAATACTGTATACGTTTGCGCATTTTGTATATATATATATATATATATATATATCCACATAACATTACTTAGAGCTGAGATAGTTGCACGACTCACAGTGTCGTGAAAGAGAAATAAATATTCACAAGTCCCGCGGTACTCGGAACCATGAATGACTGTGCTACAATCTACTCGACAGGCGGACCTAGTACTTAATACTAAATCTCATTTACTACAGACTTCACTGAACAAGTGAGAAACAAATACACGGGTTCCACGTCGTTGCGAGGATCTATGTCGACATAAATATATGAAAGTAGTTTCAGTAATTTCCAAATTACATTATGTATTTAAGAGAAATAAGTTGTCTTTGAAGCGAACTTATGTCGCATTACTATTTTAATAAACCAATGAATGTTGAAAACTTAGCTGCATTATTTACTTCGCCCCTTAAATATTCGCTTCGTAAGAAATGTGATCCTTTCTGAAAGCGCGGCATCAGGATATTTCAGATGAATTTAATTTTTGCGTTTATTTGCTACATAAAGTCTAAGGAGGCTCTAGATCGTTACACAGCTCAGGCGGTTAGTCGCTGGCTTCCAACCGCGGCACTGAGGCACTGACAAAGGGGCACTGAGGCAGGTTTTCTCCGAATATTTCGGTATCTTCTGCCAATATTCATTCAACCAACTGTTCCACAATCATCAGCTCAACGGATCCTCATGGCCGTTAATGTCAATTTTCTAGACCGGAGCCGCTATTTCCTTGAAAAAGCTCGTCAATTATCGTCACGAGGCTGAGTGGACCCCGTTCCAGACCAACTATTTCTCAGAAAATCTAGTAGTGCCAGGAATCGAACCCGGGGCCTCTGGATCTGTAGCCAGCAACTCTGACCACTAGACCACAGAGGACAGCATTACGAATTCAGTGCCAAACTTGAGTTATGTTGAATAATATCTCTGTGGTAAATATCATATATTATTTGGAAGGTTTCCAGTGGCCATTTTACTGCTGACTCATACTCTGCTAGAAGTTGGCAGCAAGGAAGCCACTCGATACTTGAAGGCAAACAAAGAGATTGATAGATGTACCATAAGACGAATTATCAGACGTCGTTAGGAGCTCTCTTATTTAGAATCTCCTTCTGGGCAGAGAGAGGGCATGCAGATTTCTCTCCGCGGAAAAAGTCCTGGTGACACCGAGATCAAACTTCGTATTATAAAGAAGGGCAAAGGTGGATAGAAAGTTTTCCAATAGGACGAGCTTACTTGCACCAACGTATATCAGTCGGAAAGTTTCCATGGCAACGAAGCAGTCTCGTGTCTCGTTGACTTCAACTTCAACATGAAAGGATTTCTCGGTCGCCAAAATTTGGGATTCTCCCCACACTCACACTTACTCTTTCCGTCGTTATTCTGATACACACGACGTTTCCGGAAAAACTTACGGCACCTCTTTACTTTAGCCTATAAGATTGCTGTGATATACAAGTTACTAATTATGCAGTTAATGATAAGTCTCGAAGCATAACTTCCAAGAATAGCCACAGATACCTGATCATTTATTTTACGAATCCAAAAGCTTCATACTTGGGGCAGTTTGGGATGAAGTTCATGGATTTCCATCAACTAGTTCAAGAAGTATTACAAAAACAGACAAGATACAAGATACCGTAAGCTTGTTTTTCCTTGTAAAAATAAGTAAAGTTAAGTTTGAATACCTCGTAAGTTTGCAATGCGTGAATCGAATTAATACCAACTCACGGGTTAAGAGGTACATAGGAGCGAAGAATAAATTAAAAAATATATAATAATTATCACTTTCATTCTATCAGACAGAAGAACGGAGGAAGATAAGTCTCAAAGAGCAAGATGTTGGGGCATCAAAATAGAAATCTTTATTTTTTAAATGTGTGACTGCAAATTTCTCTGTTTGGTTGTCAGTAAAGACACCAGAGGACAAGTGGTATTAAAATTAATAATGTCGTATGTAACATATAACTAATATATATATATATATCATCTCCTTGGAAGCGTGGGTGCTCTTAAGCATGATATTCCTGACACATAGTAGTCTTGTGGTTAACTTAACCGTCGGTGAAATGCCCTTTCATCAGCAAAGGTATTAGAAATACGCGTATTTTCATGTAAAATGAGTTAAATGACTCATATCTCACTTATTCAATGATGGGAAAAAAATTTTCGTTTATCATGTCCTGTATTTCAAATATATCTGATGTAATGACACGGCTTGAAGTTCATCCCATCAGCACAAAGCCTCATATTCTCTTCCTTATTTGCTAAGTGTGTACTGAACATGTGCAAAGATATACAATTCATTCCTATGTCTTCTATATTTAAATTAATGTTTTCCCGAATTGACGACAATCTGTCCTGAAGATGCAGGTTGCATGGCAACCCTTTAAAAATGGTGGTTACAATTCGTACCATCTACTTTAACATAACAAAACCCTGCATTCCGCCCGCAGAGTTGCCTTTGTGTATTTCGTATGGTTCTTACAATAAACTGGGATCATTTCCCTAAACAGCACTAACTGGTTGATCTTTGTAGCCGAGACGTAATGTGTTTCCTGTGAAGTAAGAACGGAATTCTTATATATTATTCAGAGGAAATTCAATTTTTTAAAAGGTGAAAACGGTAAAGGGCTGACTTCAATATTTGTGGAATGGTAGAGAGAGACATTATTGTTCACTCTGAGAGACCGCACACACGTTGATCGTTGCGGAAAGAGTGACATTAATGAAGTAAACATTGTGATTAACCACCTGAGGAGCATGAACAGATCACAGAAGTCTCCTACTTTTATTTCCTTGGCACTACAGCGCCAGTGGGCCTAGGCATACCTCCATGAACTTCTCCGTTAACTTCGAATTTTCTAGATCTTACACATTCGGTAGGACTCCTTGGGCGGGTGATCAACTCGTCGCAAGGCCTCTACCTGTACACAAACACAGAAAAACGCACACACACAAACTAAACATCCATGACCTCAGTGGGATTCGAACCCACGATCCCGGTTTCCAAGCGAGCGATGACAGTACATGCCATAGACCGCTCGGCTACCGTGACCGGCCGAAGTCACCTAATAGCACTAAACATTCTTTGGATTTTTGTGGTGCCAATAAAATGCTAGCTTATTTCAATCAATAGAACGCATTAAGAATTATTTCCATCCTTCTAATAGATGGAATACTGAAGTACGCCCGTACAAGTGTATTCTAAACTGTTCTGACGATGGCGTGTAACACACAGAATTACTGGGTTTCTGGACTTTGTTCATCGTCCCGTATCCTAGTCCAGTGACTGAGGTCAGCTCTTTGTAAGAGACCAAAAAGAGTAGGTGTCTCCCTTATCCTCTTCACCTGAGGACGGCAAGTAATCCGAAACGTTGTGTTTTCTAGTCGAGCAATTCCTCCCTTCTTTTCTACGTGTTGATGACGTGTTACTTAATGAATTAAACACAGGGAAAACTTTACCCTTTTAAAATGGTGTTAAGTAAAGCTAGTTATTCTTCATTAATAGCAGAATTAGTAATTGCGGCTAAAAAGTTTTCTAGTACTATTTGGTGTCAATTCTATCTGATTACACATACAACATTGACAATATTCATTATAAGATATAAGCGTTGTTTCCAAGGAAATTTGTGTCCTTAAATTACATCACCTCGTAACCTCGTAGGTGGTTACAGACATCCCAAAAGAAGCAGTTGCAGTTCCCGGAATATTCAGGGTGTCATGAGAGCTTTATCTACTTAAATATGGAGGCAGAAATTTCCTCTGAAACAATAGTAACCACTTACAATGGGCCGCTCCATAGCTCAAGCGATTAGTCGCTGGCTTCCCACCGCGGCGGGCCGGGTTCGATCCCGGGTCTGGTCAAGTGGGATTTGTGGTGGACAAAGTGGCGCTGTGGCAGGTTTTCTCCGAGTACTTCGGTTTCCCCTGTCAATTTTAATTCCACCAATCGCTCCACAATCACCCTCACTTATAATCTGGGACTGGTACAATAGGCCAGAAGTGGCCGCAGTACTAGGGACTTAGTCTCACCCCACTAGCAATAAAAAAAACCTACTTACAATGATGTGACATATAGGCGTTTCTGCGAAACGAATTGACAAACATGTTGCCGAGGAGACACGAGTATTAAACGATCACTAGGTGTTAAACAAACGTTCCCATTGATATGCAAATAGAAGCTGTAGACTGCTGGAAACCTGAGCGGTGTTGCGAAATTAACACACATTTCTATGGAGATGGATTCCTAGAGACCAACTCAGTCCAAAACGCGTCTCCGTATAAACGAAGATTCAACAAAGGTTTCCGTGGATACGAACAACCAACAAACATCTTCCAAGGATACCTCTAGACAATATAAGCGACCGTGCAGAGAAGAAATGGTTCATCCCGTGTGGAGGCGGGGTCAAATACCTCCACCGTGACCATGCGAGCCGTAGCAGGCGACGAAAAGGGAAGTCTGGAATCTGAAACAGTAAAATACGCTCACGAGTTTCACGGTATTCGGACACGAGAATGACTGCGCTGGCGAGGATCAGCAGCAATTGTAAACGACAGATCCGTCCTCTTGTCAGAGAGAGAGAGTCCACACAAACTCACAATTGTCTGAAAGTAATAAAAATCCGGTCGTAAGCCCAGGATGGGCGCTTTATTGCAAGATAGACTGGCCGTCGGTCGTAACATAAGACTCAGACTCAGACTCAGAACTGGTTCAGTCGTACATGAGGAGTCATTAGGAATTTCATTCGTAGATCAGAACGAATTCAGTGACAGTATATGGAAGACTAAAAGAGAAGACAGTCGGAGTCCAGTCAGATGGAGCGAATTTTAGGAGATCATTGATTGTAATCAATTGTGATTAAGAGTGGCTGTAAAAGAAGGCGCCAATAAATCCAATCATACAATCCAGAACTCGTTACTGTTAGTCACGGAAGTCCGGACATTTGACAATAGTAGGACCTTGTTTCATTTGAAGGAAAAGGAATTGAAAAACAAATAAAAAGATTTTGCTTTGGCCGTGCCCATAACTTATGCTTCGCAATTTATCAGGTCGACTTCCACACCATGCAAAGCCGGTGATATAATACCAAACTTAAATTCGATTCAAAGAGCAGATAATTAACAGTGTCATAAAAATTAATGTAACCTTTCAGTGAGGATAAGAGACAAAATCAATATGTATGTTTTATTTTAAAAAGTGAGTTTAACGCAATAAACCTGTAAATATAAAAATCCATATGTATGAATGTATGTATCCACTGATTTCTTATTTATTCTGCACACCGCTCGGTCCTTTTACATAGACGTTTCGCCGATACTTCTGTATTCGATTTGGAACTGTAGGTTTCAGGAAGATCTTAAGTCGCCTCCTGCCACTTAAATGTTTCCATCTGCTAGTGAATATATGTATGAGAGTCATTACAGATCTGGTACACATTTCTCTGTGTAATTGCCTCTAATTTCAGTTGATAATATACAGAGGACATATGGCCAGAGGTTCTCATAGCGATGAATATTAAGGTCTCCTGGAACGTGACACACTACTTGCTCGTAGATTATTTAATGACGGTGTCTTCGGCTAAACTACCTAGCATCGATTAATTGGATGATTGTGAACACTGAATCGGGAAAGGTAAGGACGAAAACTGTCGTCATTAATTTTAAGGAACTATCATGGAATTTGTGTAGTACGACTGAGGTGATAGTGATGAGGCTGTCAGCCTTACTCGCCAGCCCCCCTTAACCCTTATAAAATTCCTGGTACTTATTTCTGTTAGGGGCTGAGTCGACCCGAGGACCATAATGCGACTGGAAATATTAGGTTAATTGAAAAAATCCAATGAACTCATCAGGAATGGAATCCCTGACCTTCCGGCACGTAGCACAGTTCCTTAACCAACCGCTTGTCCAAAATTTTAGGTGTAACATAATAAAAAGGCAGTACGAGTATAGTTTCACTTGCTGAAAATTCCTGAACATTCTCAGGTTGTGAAGTGCTCCTTAACTGCAGTGCTTAATGAGAGAGGAAAGAATGTCCATACGAAACAGTGACTTGGCTTAGGTGGGTGATCTTAGCGGGGGAGGGGGGGGGTTGCACTGTGCGATAGAGCGGTCCTATCAACGAATCAATTTGTGACAAGTTCAGTCTCCTCCGAGTTTAACGAGAAAAAAGAGAGAAGTGTGAGAGTTAGCAACCCCCCCTCTCTTCTCTTCGATAATCGAATTGCTACACTCCAATTGGTTGAGTTAACGGTCTCCTCGGTAATTTTGCCTGTCGGGCTCCGTCTATTGAAAATAGTCAATCCTGGTTCAAAAGCAAGCTTCAACCAAGGTTCATTTCAGAGATGCAATACTTGGATTGCTTGTTACGATTTTTTTCCCAGAGTATTGATTGTTAAGAAGCGAGGTACAAATTTTTGGTTCCTTCTTGTCGGTTTTATCGGCGTGTGTCAGGGGAAAATATTTAATTCCTTTCCTAAACCTTACTGCATATCCCTTCAGGATAAGAGCCAAGAGAATGAATATAAGTTTCTTTTCTTTGTTATATTTAAGGTTCTTATAGCTGTGGCTATGAAGATGTCTATTTATGACATATAATGCCGTATACAGAAAATTCGTAATGAGGAGCTTCATAACTTTTACTTTTCGCCAAATATAATTACAATGATTAAGTTAAGGAGGATGAGATTACCAGGGTATGTAGCATGAATAAGAAAGAAGATAAATGCATATAGGATATTGGTGGGGAAACCAGAAGGAAAGAGACTACTAAGAAGACCAAGATGTAGGTTGGTGTACAATTTTAAAATGTAAATTAGAGAGATAGGATGGGGGGGTATGGACTGGATCGATCTGCCTCAGGATAGGGAGAAATGGAGGGCTCTTGTGAACACGGTAATGAAACTTCGGGTTACACAAAATTCTGGGAAATTCTTGAGTAACTGCATAATTGGCGGCCTCTCGAGAAGTGCTTAGCTCCATGAAGCTAGTTAACGCCATGCAGAAATAATAAAACGAATGTTAACCGACGTTTCAGAGGAATGTATGGCCGTCACATTTAGGGTAGAATATTATGACAAGTAAGAATCCAGCACGAAGCAGACAACAAGCAAAGCAAGCTTAGATAATTTTTCGGCCTTGCAGATGAAGGCCATATATCCTTATATTAATAAACCGTATTTAAGTTACTGACCAAATTTTAAATGTAAGCTTAATAAAAGTTTTAAGAAGTTTGAGTGTATTCCAATTAGAGTCCATATTAAGCGATATCTGAAGTTCTGAAGACGGTAACTATAAGGAATACTCTGTTCTTGGCGCAGGTTTACCAACAATTCGCAGGAGCGAGCTCCCTCAATCCCCTGGGCAGAACACTCTCACATCCCAGAAGACAATGTTAAGTTCGCCAAGATAGCAAGTCGCATTCCCAGGTAAACAGTCGCGGACGGCAGACAAACAACGATACTACAAAATGGAAACTGGGTGGGTTATTACAAAATCACCGTAAAATAGGCACGATGTGAAATTTTATACAGCTCCTCGGATGTGGTTGGTTGTCAGTATAATGAATTAATCTGATAATGATAATGAATATTCGAATACCTTCCTTACGTTCTTCGTTAGTTGATAGAGTATTAGCTGTCAAGAAGGGCTCTACAAGAGTGTGTTAGTATATGTAATTCTCCTCCATAACAGTCACTGTAAACCAGAGAAGCAACAGATGTAGAAATCTGATCCACCTGCTGGGAAGAAACCAATTAGTGAATATCGGCGTAGATTGAAGTGAATGCTAAAGAAACAGTGTGTAAGCATATGGAATGAATTTAACTGATTCACGACAGAATCGACAATGGCTCTTGTGACCACAATGAAACTTTCGAGTCAACAAAGGAGATGCATTTCTTGACTAGCTGAGCAATTATTGGCTTTTCAAAGATCATAATGCTGCATGGAGTATTTCAGTTAGCATTTATAAACCTGCATGTGATTATATATTTATAACTTTTAGAGGTTCTGTATTTAATGATAACTTCTCTTTTGAGGTTCTTATAACGTGAATTTGTTTCTTCACTTTTGCATTTTTGGCGCATTCGCAACAAAGACTATTTTACATGACGAGCTAAATGCGTTCCTATGAGCATATCTGGTATAACTAGTTAAGTATTTATCGAAGGGATGAAGTTTAGAACAAATGTTTTAGAGATAAATGACACATTTTATTGAGTATTCTTAAGATATTCAAACAAAATTAACTGAAAGTGACAGAACTGTTACGTCAATCCTATCGTGTTTCTAGCTCTCAGGTAGCCTTAAAGCTAAGGTGGATATCTTTACGACATAATTTTTAATAATACTTGAAAAATGTCTTATGTGATCCAAGATACGTGCAAAAATCTTTGTATTCCACTTGCAACTGAAATTTATGGTGACCTCAAAATACTAGAAAAACCTGAAGCAAACACCATTCTGCAGGAGGAGATAAAGGCAGTCAACATAATTCACAACTACATGTAGACACATCTGAAAATAGAAGTACTTGTGGAAAGCTGTCCAAACAGGCCTGCTGAAACTAGCTGAAGGCAACTCTAGAAACTACATTCATCGGGTAGTTCCAATTGAAAACGTTATTTCGACAACACTAAATAACGTTTCTGACGGAGAAACTCATGTCCTTGCTCTTAGCTCTCGGTGTGCAATTGCTTCTGCATTCCGACAATTCCAGACGATATATGGCCAGAACCCTTTCATCCTTGCAAATGTTGGGCGCCACGTGTAACCTTATATTGAGATCGTGTTTACAGAAGACGCTCTGATGTTTCTGTCCCCTCCAATTGGTGTCATATAGCACTGTAGTTCAAGGATGTGTAAAGCCTTCTCACAAACGTGCCGAGGAATAGACTGACTAAGTCTACCTCCATGGAGGTAATTTCTTCTTGAAAATC
>NW_019724587.1:1097047-1102619 GCF_002891405.2 Cryptotermes secundus | reverse complement strand
TTTTATTTAAGAAGACTGATTTAGAAAAATGTTTCTGTGGAAATATAAACTTTTCTTTAACAACACTGATTGAGAAAGGAAATAATATTCCGGGAATTTATAAAGTCAATTTCCCCAACTCAAAACAAATAAAAGTAAACTCCGTGGCTTGAGTCCGCGAGCGAACTCTACCGACCGAGCGACCGCCGCTTGTCGGTGAGGTTAGTGCCAACTTTAGCTGATAGAGGGTGTTGCGTGGTCAGCGCAACGTATCCTCACGGCCATTAATTTCGGTTCTCTAGACGGGAGCCGCCAATTATCCTCACCAGGCTGAGTGAACCCTGTTTCAGACCCACTACTCCTCAGAAAATTGGTAGCGCCGGGAATCAAATGCTGGACCTCTGGATCTGTAGCCAGGAACTCTGACCACTAGACCACAGAGACGTTCAATTTCCCAGACTCATCTGTACTTATTTGGAGTTGATCGCAAAATAAATGTCGACTGTATGGAAGTTAAGTTTAATTACAAATATGAACAGAAAGTCGTTAAAAAACTGGAAATATTAAATAATTATAGACATATAAAATACTCGCAAGAAATAGAACGCAAATGACAGTTCGGGGAACTTGTGAAGAATATCTGTGAACAGCATTTCTGCCAGTAAAACTTAATGTTAAACTTTTGTAGCCCATGTTTCTTCAGTGCCTTTTCACGCTTTAAAATTTAATTTCATAAGATTTAAACTTTTTCTCCACGTAAAGGAAGAGGTTCGGCAGGAGCTTTGTATTTCTCATGTGCTCATTTGTGAACCGCATCACGAACGGCAAGTAGAACAAAGTTCATTCAGTCGAAAGAGAGTTCGAATAGGAGTTTAAAAGACAGACTACATTTCCTGTCATCTTACCTTAAAATATCAGCTCTATTTTCTTCATAAAATTCTGATAGAAAAAGCATGAAACAAGAAAGAAAAAATCAGAAACTAATGTCCGCTGGCAGCTATAAACCCACATCCCCTACTCATCCTCCCTTGTTCACTTACAATTCCAAATAGCCACTTCTTGTCTACGTGTTGTTTTGTTTAAGTAATTGTGGAATAAACCTTGATGTTACTTCCAGTTCCCAAGTGCGTGTTTTCTACGAAACTTCCACAAGGAAATTAACCCATTTTCTGCCAAGAATTACCAAACTGAGAGAACGCTCTTCTATATATGTATATAGATCCATTATGCCTCTGTTCCCTTCAGCAGTGCGTGCAAACCTTACATAGTTGAAGTGCTGCCCGTTACCCAGGAGACGAGCTCTGTCTTTGCATGTGTATAAGAAAAGGAACTGTCGTTTTTAATTCATTACACGGCACTATACTACACAGTTACATAATCAGATTTTTTGAAGATTTTATTATTCATCCTCCAAACCAATAAAAAATTATCAAACAGTTCCATTATCAGCACCAGGTAATATCAACTCAGATGTTGTTTATCCGCTAGTCAGCTTTACATCAAACATCCATATCGCCAGCAGCAGGTCGCATCTATTTATATGTCCCTATTTACTATTTAACTTTACATTAGTCAGCTCCACTATCAAGAGTATATCTTATCTACTCGGATGTCATTATTTGTTATTAATTTTGAATTAAAAATCCACATCTGCAACAGCAAATCCTACAGAGTAAGATACTATTATCTGTCATTTAATTACTTAGTAATAAATTGGGGCTAATAATTGCAGTATGTGCTTATTTGATTGGGTGGCTGGGTTATTTTCTTTAGATTGTATAGTCTCTAGTTGAAAATAAATATTATCACAATTTTATATTATCTTTGGAATGACACACATGGAATATAAATATGCATGTCTAATGAATTTGATTGGATTGTTTTCTATCGTGAAGGAAGAGAATAAACTCGGCAAAATTGAACGCATGCCTTTATATTCATAGCGTAACAAATTCCATATCTCTGAAGATTCTGTCTGAGAGTGTGTAACGAAGATTACTTGTCTAAGAAAGATTCTTACTTTATTTACATTTTCTTTTTCTTTAATTTATAGGCAAATAAACTAAAAACTAAACTGGGTGGCTTGAGTCCGCACGTGAACTATACCGACCAAGCAACCGCCGTATGTCGGCGAAGTCAGTGCCAACTTCAGCGGATAGAGGGTGTCGCGTGATCAGCGCAACGAATCCCCACAGCCGTTAATTTCGGTTTCCTAGACCGGAGGTGCTACTTTTCCATTCAAGTAGCTCCTCAGTTATCCTCAAGAGGCTGAGTGGATCCCGCTCCAGGACCACTACTTCTCATAAAATCTGGTAGTGCTGGGAATAGAAGCCGGGACATCTGGATCTGTAGCCAGGAACTGATCACTAGACCAAAAAGGCGGTCATTTATAGGCAAATACAATGCAGAATTACAAAGTACAGGAATATGAAGAAAAAGAGCGCTGAAATACGACGTTCTGGCTAGAATTTGTTCCTACTATAACTGTAATTTACAGGTGGTCTATACTAACTGCCATTATAGTTGTGTTCCTTATATAAACAATATTAATCAGTAATGGACAAGGAAGAATAAATATTTTAGCAGCCAGTTTTATTGCCTCATGTGACCAAGATCAGGCTGCATGGCAGAGCATGTACATTGGAGCATTTCGATCAATCGCCATTAGTAGAATGGATTTAAGTGATCAATCAACGTGCTTATTCGATGGGACAAAAGAAAAAATTACAGGAATATTAGTTCAACATCTAAGTCCCATTATTTCCAGAATAAAAATTGTAGCTTTGACTGACAACCTAGGTAACTGGCAGAGAACTCTATGGCGAAGACTCTTCCTCGGAAAACTGATGGTTACTCAGCTGGAAATGTAATTCCTAGTTGTATAGAAACAGAATATCAGCGTGTTCACCAATCTAACTGGAAAACGAAGTATATCAGGAATCAAAATACATTCAATTTACTGAAATAATCTTCCAAATACTCAATGTTATGCTCTTCCGTGTTATAATTACATGTAGTCCTTAAGGTTCGGCCACACAGAGCGCTACGTACGCTATTTTCGCTATACGAACAGAAAAATATCTCCCTTTATTGCCAATGTGATTGGCCACACAGACTTCCGTACGCTACGTACGCTATGTTCCCTATGTTAGCTGCGTCGCATAGTGGACACAGCGTACATAGTTTACGTAGCGAACATAGCACAGCGCTCTGTGTGGCCGAACCTTTAGGCGGTTACCAATTTTCGGAGCAACATATTTCCTTCAGCCTCAGGACAGAACTGAATTAATAAGCTAGGATGGCGGAATCATATTCCTCTAAAATGTTTCTATTCACCTAAGAAATTACCTACCAGAAGACCAGAATACCATTTCCGTGGCCAATTACTTCAAATTAATTGAATTGAAGATTTTATCTTTATTGGCATGGGAAAGGTTTGAACGATATATACACCATTTATATTGGAACATGTATATAAAGAAAGTTGGCTCTAAGGATCCCGCTGAACTTCAGAAAAAGAGATTTTATTTGATATAAAATAAATACTTAATATACCAATAAAATTCACCACTAACGACAGGGTCAAGAATTTTACCGCTATAATCCCAATTCTGAAATATCCTCTCAGGTTATCTAAGAGTCAAATGTGGATCCATGTCTATAATGAAGGATATCCACAGCAGGTGGCAGTGTTACTGGAAGTACGGACGGATCCTTACGTGGTACACTTTCTGGCTGCAGCCAATCTGGTACTTAAGCACAAGGACAACTTCACAACTTTAACCTCGAATAAAAATGGTAAGAAAGTAAAGCTATGCCTGTAAGAGGATATGGAGGCCCATAAATCTGTGAAACGCTGAGGGTCCCACATTATCTAGAAAATTTGGCAAAACAAAAACATACTGTGATATGTAGGCCCATTTCTATGCAACATCTTAAATAGCAATAGCAAATTTTCGGAAGAAGTGTTTTCCATGTCGTCCGCGCTATCACCATTGCTAGGCAACGGACCGCTAAACAAATTCCCGCACAAGCAAACGTGTGGAACAGGACATCTATTACTATGCAGCGGCGCGGTTAACATGTTTTGTCAACAATTCAGGCTGTGTTTTCCATGGGGTTCTTGCAAAGTTGTTATTAGAGAGTCGAGTTCCGAAGCTGAAATTTCAGTTGTCTGTTGAAAGTCAGCCTGTGAAGAGAAGACTGTTATTAATTCATTGCCAGGATACGACTTGTGAAGACTGAGAAGACTTAGCGTGTCCTAGTGATTTGTGAAGTGGTACATTAGCGATAGCGCTGTAAGTGATTGTGATTAAGAGGGATTGTAAAAGAATGTGTTAATAAACCCAACCATCCAATCCAGAACCAGTTATTACTAGTCACGGAACCATAAACACGTGACAATATTCACATATACAATTAAATTCAAATTCCACATTGTGGAAGTCTTTTAGGGGCCTTAATCGGAGTGGCTGGGTGTCGCGATGCCGCTGATGGCGATTATATGAGCGGGTCTCTACCATCCATCTTTCACTATCCGCTTCCTATTATAACCGATCAATACTTGGCTCAATTATAGAGAAGCGTAAATTCTGTCCTTTACGACCTTACATGAAACTAAATGACAGAGGAAATACGAATAGCTATCTTCATTTTGAAATACGGCTATATTTCAGGAAATATTCCAAATTTTATGGTGGTTCGACAGTAAGAAAGAAATGGGTTGGTGATGTTGAACACCGAATTACTGGTAGGATTATATGAAAAGTAAGTACCGGTAACACACACACNATAGACAATTAAATTCAAATTCCACACTGTGGAAGTCTTTTAGGGGCCTTAATCGGAGTGGCTGGGTGTCGCGATGCCGCTGATGGCGATTATATGAGCGGGTCTCTACCATCCATCTTTCACTATCCGCTTCCTATTATACCCGATCAATACTTGGCTCAATTATAGAGAAGCGTAAATTCTGTCCTTTACGACCTTACATGAAACTAAATGACAGAGGAAATACGAATAGCTATCTTC
Source organism: Cryptotermes secundus (assembly GCF_002891405.2). Classification (NCBI taxonomy): domain Eukaryota; kingdom Metazoa; phylum Arthropoda; class Insecta; order Blattodea; family Kalotermitidae; genus Cryptotermes; species Cryptotermes secundus. Next base: position 1,097,609 of record NW_019724587.1, on the reverse strand, counting down.
ATTTTGAAATACGGCTATATTTCAGGAAATATTCCAAATTTTATGGTGGTTCGACAGTAAGAAAGAAATGGGTTGGTGATGTTGAACACCGAATTACTGGTAGGATTATATGAAAAGAAAGTACCGGTAACCCATCTGGAATACAGCTACACTACGACATCTTTCTCGAAGTGTGAAGATAAGGAACAGGCGGCGAAATACGGCTGTGCTAACAACGTACGTGGTGGGACCTCGCTATAGCAGAGTCACGTTATAGTTAGAGAAATTGCGATCTGCGGCGCTATTGCCGAGCTGGTCGTCCCAGAGAATTTTGGTGCAAATTATTCGCAGAAATTGCCTCTTATGACTATCATCCATGGCTAAATGTTAGACCTCTAACAGAAATGAGTACCAGGAAAGTATATAGAGTAGTGCCACGAAATTAAATGTGTACCGCACGGCGTTGCTGGCTTTGAAAAATCATATTATTATTATTACAACAAGAACAAGAACAAGAACTACTACTACTACTACTACTACTACTGCTGCTGCTGCTGCTGTTTCTTCTACTTCCTACTACTAC